>NC_138053.1:98803291-99023291 GCF_964194185.1 Rhinolophus hipposideros
CCCCAGGGTCCATCACAGAGCCCTGGGTATGGCCCTGAGCCCTCTCTGCCCTTGGACACGAGGCATCGACCCTTTCCCAGGCACACACCTCAGAAACACTCAGATGAAAATCTTACTATGTTTCGGTGATGCTGCCTGCACCCACCCCCTACCCCCACCAGAACCATCCTGCCTTTCAATCTGAGACTGTTTTTAGGGGAAAAGCGTTTTACCACCTTACTGAATCTTCCCATGGCCTCCAACGGGGTTTTCTCTACCTTTACTAAGTACAGGTAAAAGTTAAATTAAGTTGGTAGTTTCTATTTAATAATTTATCCCACTGGAAATTCAAAGTGCTTTGCTGAGACATTTATGGGGCCATGAAACTCTTCCAGAGGCCCCTCATGAATATGGATGATCTGTTGACTCTGGAGGATTTATAGGTTCATACAGGCAGTCCACTGGCTTTGTCGTCTGTCAATTACTTCTAATAACAACAGAGTACTAGAATTCTCATTGTTCAGGATACATTCTTTGACCATGAAAATACCTCTTAAAACAACACAGCCATGCTTATGAGATCCTAGACAAAGCGGATGACAAATGTCTTAAGCCATAGCGTGCATAACGACCTGTGATGAGAGAGGGAGATTCCTCCATACACCTTCACTCAGTAGGAAGCTTGGGCTCTTGCCTTTTCCTTTCTAATAGAAACATCTGAATAAAGTTTACGTTAGAGATCTATCACACAGTGGTCCTTTTGAAAGAACGCATGACATTGTACCTGTTTTTATATGAAGGTTTTTTTCCCATAGGTAATTCATGTTCAAATCAAATTTCATACAGCTTTTAGCTTTTCTTTATTAGTCATGTACAGCTTGGTCCCTTCCTAGCCATTACATATTACTTATGTTTCTAGTTCAGTAGTTTCTCTGAGATCCCAGATATGCCCTGCAGAAGGGATAATAAAGGTAAGTAAAACTTTATTACCAGGGAAAATGCCCATGGCTGTAAAAGTCTTTTTATAGTGGTAATGTTTGGTTTTAATATTTAATAAGCATAAACCACCATAAAGAAACATAACATTATGTTCAGTCCCTTGAAGGATGGTGAGATTTGAAATTGTACAGGTGAAATTTTATCTGATATAACTAAAAAGGCTTTGGATGTACTTCAAACTTAGATCCAAAATCCAGATGTCGTCTAGCTCCAGGGACCCCCAGCGCTAAACGATAACAAGTTCATCAAATACATGTTTTACAGAAACAAAAAGTCAAGAATTTGCAGGTATCTGGCAGGGACTCACTTTTCTAACATCTGAGGGTGAAGTCAGAACATGATTTGTTGAGAAAATAAATCGAAACAGATAAATGGCTTAAGTGCCTCTAAATGGAATCAGAATAAGTGATTATACTTTGAAAATTGAATAACTGCTCCTGAAATTCTTTGAAGGACACTAAGTAAACGATGATGCTATTGTTCATAAACATTGAATGCCATTCCCATGATTATGCCATGCAGCCTAATTTCACTCTTTAGATTTTTTTTAAATGGTGAAAAATTACTTATTAAATTACTTAGAGTAGAGGGTCAAAGGTTATTTATTTCTACTTTGAAGGTACTTCCTTTTCTTGATTTTACAGTTGTCAAATAATACAGATTTATAGCAGTGAATTTCAGAACCTTCAGTGTTCAAGCGTTGGTTTATAGTTTTTCTTTCTTTTGGTCACGATTTATGTGGGTCCCCATCTCCACTGAAAACACGAACTGGACTTACAAATGCTGGGGCCAAGGGGTGGAGCATGGAAACAACTTGAAATTTGAAGTGTGTGTGTGTATGTATGTGTGTGTGTGTGTGTATCAACTGAAATGAAGTTAATTTTTGGAAAGTTAAAAATATAGGAAATGTAGCTTTGGAGCTACAACACAGAACAAGAAGAAAATTGTGTTTTCTAGTTAAAATTGGACCACTCAGAAGAATGAATGAGAGTCTTATGTTTGCTTGGAATCAGGTGGGAAACCATGAGTAAATATACGATTTTACTAAATGTGTTATCTAATTACATCAATGTATCCCATAAAAGAAAGCAATCACGTAACATGGAATCTTCCCCATATGGTTTTCACTGCCACTCATCAGAATGACCAGTTCATACAGGCTGATCAATTTACAGAAAGTTCTCCGGGGAGAACTCCCAGGAGTGTGCCCCAAGGCTGAGTTGGGGTTAAGGTCGCACGGTTCCCTTCCCATGATATAAAGCGATTGCAGTTTTTGGGTCGGAAGTGGTTTGATTGGTCGCCATGGCCAGTGTCCGCGTCACCTGTTTATTAGAAGCCAATATATACAGATCTCATAACACAATCACAGAAGTTAACTATTTCTGAACAGTAATCTATAACAAGCCTGCTTAGGATTAGTCCCACAACTAATAACTATACATTTGCGTCCTTAGGAAATAGGAAATAGACAAAATCCACTAACCATCCTCAGTACAGGTGGGTAAGTATGTGCCCTTTCCAAGGTCAGCCAAGTAGGACCAGGAGGGACCCCCAGAGAGGAGGAGAAGCAGGACGTGGCTGGTGAGAGCCAGGGCCCGCCCTTGTTATGAGAGGTAGGCTGTGTGTGCCGGTGGAATGCTAATTAGTCCAGCAAAAGACGATGTGGTGAAACCCCCTTGCAAACTGCTTTATGTCATCACTACAGCTACAATTCTGATGACACACCAAATCCTACCCTTTGGAGCTTGGCCCTCAGGTGCTCGATGTTTGGGCAGTTTTCTGAAATTACCGTGTCCCAGAAGTGCTCGAGTGGCAGCATTTCAACTCATCCCTACAGACGCTGACTTGACTTGGATATTTATGTACTATTTGATGTTCAGCAACATAAGCAACACTAAGCTAATTTAATTACTTTAACTGGGTAATGAAACAGTCCATAAAAAATATTGTGATTCTACATAAGGGCATTACTTTGCATTTCAAACCACATTTTCCTTGCAATTTCCTAGGCTTAGTTTAAGGCAGTGACCATAAAACTTTAGTGTGAGAAGAGGGACCCAAAATGTCTGCCAAAATGTCAGTTCCTCCTCCTGAGAACCTGATTCAATAGATGAAGCCACAAATTCTGAATATTCAACAAGATCCCCAAGTGATTTTGATGAAGGCACTTAATGGACCACACTTAGAGCGATACTTTTGTAAACTATACTTTTTATCCTTTCTAAATTTTCATGACAGCAAAGCAGCCCCCTCTCTTTGTACTGACAGTAACAAAGCATTTCCGAATCATCTGAACATCACCATGGCCGTTACCAGCTTCACACAGTGATGGGGAGAAGGTACAGTGGTCAGCACGCTGTCGACAGAGTTGGCCCCTTGTGTCAGGACTTTGTGCCACCTCTCGGCAGCTAAATAACCTCCAACCACGTCTGATGCAGCACTTTGAAGTGTGTCTGCTGGTGTTTCATGGGCATAACAAGGGAGCCTGTGCACCAGACAATGACGAGTGCTCTATGTGTGTGAGACGTTTAGCCCATGCCTGGCACTAAGCGCAGGGTAGGAAACATTCATTATTGTTAGTGTCCTTCTCTTGTCATTACTCCACTCACTGTATTCCTAGCCAATCCTTCATGACACCAATACTCCAACAGAGCTAATGATTCTTGATAGTAAACTGTCCCTGTCACAATCTCTGTGTGGTTTGGGGATCCTGATGGGAGCACAGCCCCCAGAGGTCATGCTGACGTTCACCTCAGTATCATCCCTCACTTCTTTCCACCATGGTATTAAATCTCGGTGCCCAAAAAGGCATCATTTGGCTGCCAAATGTGAAGTGAAATCATATGCCAGCAGGCTTTTTACGCCTTCACATTCACTTTAGGTGGATGAACCTCTAAAATGGGTAATATAATAGGAACATGTTGCTGTTCTCTCCCTGTTTTGATCAAATGGGAGAAATCTTAACTATTGAATAAAAAACCAGTAAAAGAGATGGCCACGACTTTTTTTTTCCTCGAAATAGCTCTGAGTTCTGAAGGACAACAAGTAGGGGGATTCTTTATTGCTGTCTTATGGACCCCAAACAAGTTTAGGTAAACGTACCTTCCCTAAAGTCTAGAGTGAACATAAGACACCATCATGTCTCTCGACTGAGATGCCAGAAGAAAAGAAACAAAAAACAAACAAAAGAAAACCTAAGGCTATAGATGAGGAAATGATACTCACCACATACGATATTTCGCTCTGGGACAAACCTTCCTAACTTTGTCCCCAAAGCAGCACTGCTGAAGTTGTGAGAGGGTGTGGAACAGGTAGAAAAGAAAACCTGCAGTCACTTGTAAGCATTTACCTAATCCTGCATTGGAAAAGAAAACAACTAACAAGGAAGGCCTTCAAGCACATAAAAATCCTTCATAAACTGAACGTTTTAGAAAGAAAGGAGAATTCCTGATGTGAGTGGGGAGAGATCTTTCGATGTGAACAAAATCAGCTACCATGGAAAAATCACTGTGATGAGTTAGAACTTCATCTTAAGGGGACATTTGTTGGCCAAAGGATTCTGGCCAAGGGGCATCTCCATGGGCCTGCTGTGACTTAACTGCAGACTGTTCCTGGGCGGGGAGCGGCCCCTGCACTCCCTGGGGTGTCATTCACTGGGCTGCTCAGGGCCCCTGGAGCTCAGTGTCCCCGGCTGGGTTCACTGTCTCCTTGCTGGCAGTGCCATCTGCCCTCGCTGCATCCTTTGTACTCCGGGTTTGACAGCATTTGGTCCCGGGACCCAGGTGGGGAGACAGAAAACGAGCACCAGCTTTCACTGAACTTGCATGGGAACCAGCTAACCGTTATCCTAGCTTAAAAAAACTTGGCTCACATGTGAACCTCAGAAAAGATTTTGGTCAATTAAGCCATTTTATGAGGCCCGCTTGAGACATTTCTTCATTCAGAACCATTCTTTAGAATTTCGCACTTACATAATGTAAGTATGCAAGCTTTACCTCATGCCACCATCAAAAGCCATGGTGTCCATATCACATGTGGGGGACAAGTCCAATATTTTGTTCCAAGCTGATAGGAAAAAAAATGAATGCAGCCCTCCTGATGCCCCATTTTGAAGTTTCCCTCTGTTCCGTGTACGGAGACAAGAGCCACACACCAAACACATCAGTTAAGGGCTCCCTCTTCTCGTTGGAATGCCCTAAACAAATCGTTCTGGTTACAAAGGGGCCGTGATAGGTTCCCGTCCATAGGGGTTTCTGCCAGGCCAGACTCTCACAGAGCTCAGGGACGGGCTCCCACAGGGAGACTGCACACAGCCAGTGTCCTCGCAGATGCACTGGGAGCACCAGCCACCAACCATTTATTATCCTGAAGCATCCTTCGGATGGCTGTATTGTGCAGTGTGCTGGCTAGGGAGAGCCCTCCGCCCGTGTGAGGAGCCACCGCGGGTCCCATTGTCAGAAGCGGCAGGGGACGCACATACTTGGCATTGCTGTGCACTTTGCTTGGGAAAGCGCTCCCCGTCCCAGCACAGGAAACAATGCGGCCGACCAGTGTCCTCCCAGCCAGTGTCTGCTCAGGTTGCTAAGGTGCGTACAGCACAGATGACCGTGTAGCCCAGGAAACGGGCTCTGGGGTGCACTCCTCTGGGGGAATTTCAATGAGGACCAAAGTGGCTCGTTCCAACCCGTGTCACTCTCTGCATCTGCCACAGCCCAAGTTCCCAGTCCACTGAATTGGTTCATACACGTGGCAAGGCCCAGAGAAGTGAAGTGTAAGCAACGTGGGCCAGCACAGAGTGAGATGTGAGAAAACAACTGACTTGGTAGGAGGAAGGCCTGTCACCCGCCAGGATGGTGGAAAAGCACGAGAACGTGTGACTGGCTGCAGTCAAAGGATGTGCAACATCGGAGGAAGACTGACGCCCACGCAAGTTTCAAGGAACCAGAGGCAGTGCTGGCTGATTTTTACCAAGTAATGTCTTAAAACTAAAGTCCCTCAATATTTCTCACTTCTATCGCTTCTCGGCCTTTTGGCTAAGATCATGTGTAATATTTCTCACTTTAAAGCCAATCATTTCATTGCTCCTAAAATTATTTTTCTGGGTGCACTGCAGTTCATCTAATCACAAATGGAATGCTCTTAGTGGGTGCCGATGGAGAAGAGAGACCCAGGAAACCATCCAACACGCCTGGGCCTCATGGGGGATGGCTGCCATGGGACCTAAGACCTCCCTGCTCAGACTGCCACTGGAGTTTGCACAAAGCCTGTTGCTCCCATCTACGTTACAGGGGGTATGTAAGGTTCCCAGGGCCTCCATAACAACCACCTCAGACTTGGCGGCTTAACACCACACAAGTCTTTTCTCTCATGTTCTGAAAGGCAGAGGTCTGAAACCAAGATCCGTGGGCCCAGGGAAGGTTCTGCCTGCTTCTTCCAGCTCCTGGTGTTTCTGGTGTTCTTGGCTTGTTTGCTGCTCTGTCTGCATATGGCCCTGTCCCTGTGTGTCTGTGTCAAATGTCCCTCTTCTTATAAAGACACCAGTGACACTGGATGAGGGCCCATTTTAATCACCTCATTTTAACTTGATTGCATCTGTAAAGACCCCATTTCCAAATACGTTCACGTTCACAGGTGCAGAGGGCTAGGGCTTCAACATGTCTTTTGAGAGGACACAGTTCACCCCAAAACACTGGAAATGTCTGCTGCACGAATGGTGTATAGTGACTGCCTCTGAAGTAATACGTTGGAGGGAAAGCCATCCATCATGGCCACCATTGTGACATCATTACTAGGTCATCAGCCCGGTCCCCAACCGCACCTTAGCCTCACTTTGGAGGGTTCTGGAAAGGAGATGCTATAGCACTCACCTTCCGGAAGCCAGGCTCACACCCTGCACACCCGCCCTCCCGCTCTGTCCCCTGCTTAAGAGGGCAGCAGCCCTCTGTGAGACCCCACCTCAGTACCTCCAGGTGCTTTCCAGCTGCCCTGCCTGTCTGTGTGGAGTGGAGTCCGAGAGGCTGTGTGTGCCATATGTGGGGACAAGAGGGCTGGGGGTGGGGGCAGGCAACGCTGAGCACAAGCTCTGCTGGAGTTGGGGGTGGGAGTGGCGCCCTTTTCCCAAATCCTCAGAGTTGCTCTGGTCATCCCTTCTATTCCTCAGTCACATGACGGCGCCCCACAGCTCCCAGCTCAGAGACCTCACCTGGGAAGGACTGTCGCCTCCCTCCGGCACGTGCAGCCGCAGGGGACCACGTGTGGAGGCCGTGTGCGCAGTTGGGCACAGGGAACCCTCACCGGCCGAGACTCTCCCTCGCCCATCCCCAGGGGCAGTAACCGGCAGGGAGGTTTGTACCAAGCCGACATTCCGGGCCCAGCCTGCGCCTTTCCACGGACATCCCCGTGTCGCCGAGCAGGTAGCGCACCCACCGTTTCCCTGCTCCGTAACAGATCCTCTCCTGTCCGTTAAAACCTGCATTGGGCAGATACGTGGTTCACAAGCCTCCTTTCCTTTAGGATGTCAGTGTTCACAACGAAGGGTTTGTGCATTTTTTCTCTTTACATCATCAGAGGTATTAAGTGCTTAATGAGTATTTGTCAAACATATTCATGTGGTTTTTAAATGCAGTGTTTCTATGCTTACTTGTTCTCATAATTGCTGCATGGGTGCCTGTGTGAATTTCTTTTTTTAATGGATATTAATTCTGAGTTTGCTACAATATTTCTTTTGGCACAGATTTTCCAGTATGTAAATTTTATTTTAATATGGAAATAAAATTAAAGAATCATTTTTAATGCTGAGTTCATGTTTGATATTGTCAGATAATTACTGTTAATGTTTCATGATGCTACATAATGTAACTCTTCCTATTAATCAATTTAAAAAATGGTAATTGCACAATTACTTTGGTTTGAAAAGATAAGATATAAAATTCAATGGAAATTTAAAAATGATGAGTTAATAGATAGGGAAGAAATCTCATTGGTTTTCTTCTGGTAGAATACAGAAGTCAAGTTTATATCTAATACATCCTATGTAGAGTGAATTCAGAAAAGAATGCACTGCTGTGGGGAGTCCTGGAATTTTAAATGTTTAAAATGACAAACATGAATTGGGGAGTTGTCCACAAGGAAGAAGGAATGATGAGATAAAGACAACAATACTGAAAGGGGGTCAGCCGCCCTCTCCGCAACCTCTTCTAGAAAAGTATCATTAACCTTACCAACAGTTCCACTCACAGTTCTTATGAAAATCAACACCTCGTCTCTGTATCCTCCTCGTGTACGTTTGGAAACTGAGGGGTGTGTGAAGCTTCTTGCAGCCCTACTGTGCTCCCTGTTTCAGTGACGGCAAGGTCTTCCCTTGGCGCATCTGCTTGGGGTCAGGACAGGGGCCACCCTTGTACAGCCCAGCCCTCCCCCCCCATTTCTGGTATAGGTCCTGATGACTTATGGTCCCACCTGGTCATAAACTCTCCAGAAAACCAGGGGACGGACTTCCAAGGACAGCCACACGCAGAATGTTCCATCTAAGCCAGATTTTCACAACAAAGGAGTCAGGTATTGCCAGTGTTCTTCTAGAATGGTCTCCATTGATTTCAGACTCCAGTCGGAGAACGAATGTTGGTTGTCACAGGGTCTGTTCCTGGATGCCCACTACATAGGCCGTCACATGACATGCAGATTCTGTGCACCCAAATTTACCTACTCACTAGAAGCTGCTTTGAAGCCCCAAGTCAGTACTGGTGGGGCATTCTTGTCTTGCAGACATGAGCCTGCACTGAGCAGGGGACTCTGAGTGGCACACGTCCCAGCCCAGGTGGGCCAAGGCGGCTCTCTGCCCTCCTGGTTCAGCTCTCATGCCATGAACAAGCGTCTGCTCTGCAGTCTGTTTAATGCCAGGTTATTAATGTTTTTGTGTGAGTAAATCAACAACGTACACTAAATAAGATCCTTCAAAGAGAAACACACATAAAACAAGGTGATGTATTGGCTGGCTGCCGACAATGTTGTCACCAGAGGCTGTCAGGTAGCTAAGACTGTGTGAGTCCCCAGCAACAGTGTTCACAGCGGCAGCGTAGTGCACAATCACCACATGGACCCGAGTCCACTGCACTGCTGTCGTTCCCTTTAACTGTCACCTCCTCTCCCACTTCCTCCTTTTCTCCCCTTCTGCATTATCCTGGTGACTAGCTCAGGAACTCCAGGGTTCAGAAAGAACAGTGTCACACACAACACAGGTTTAATTATTGGCTGGCTCGTACCCTCACCAAACTAAGCTTCAAAACACTCCGATAGATTATTCCACTTTGCAAATGTACGAAAAGCTGACATGTCGGCTCTGAAATGTACTTCTCCCGCTCTTTGGCCCCAAAACCTGGACTTCATTTTCAGCCTGTGAAGGAAGGACCGTCTGCTATTTCAGTCCCCTGGGTCTGTCTGAGCAGATGCACAAACCAGCTGATGACCAGCCACTTCTGAAAGATAAAATAATTCATGGAGGTTACAGGTGTTGGGGATGTGAAATCTCCAGAAACACACTAAGGAGGATTTCTGAATTGTCGCAAAGATTCTTTCTCACATTAGGATCTTTAAATCATTTTTAATATACAAACACGAAGCCATTCAGAAAAGAAAGAACCAGAAAGAAAACGAGAAAATGCTTTGCCCTAAACCTGAAGCCAGTCTATTAAGCAATTTGAGTGGGAAGTGTCCAGCAGGAAATCACTTTTGTACCCCTGAAATCATTTTAAGAGGATTACACACCTTGTCTTCCTTGCTCGCTTTTCACTCTCAGATGGCAAGGGCTTGGCAGTTCCTGTGGCACCTCCGGGATCAGTCCCCCAATGCGGTGCAAGAAGTGTCACCTGAGAAAGATGATGGGAACCTGGGGTTGTGCCATTCACCCTGAGAAAGAAAGTCTGCTGGCTAATCGTAAGTAGTAAAATGGGGAAAGGGCAATAAAATACAAGAGAGACTGATGCCTGATCTGTCATTCTTTGATGTCACACAAGTACAAGACAAGCCCATCTCTGTTTGGGCATCATGACGTCATCAGGTTAGACCAATGGCACCTTGTATCCAAGGGTGTCATTTTGTTCCTTAACAGAAGCCTTTCTCAGGCTGAAATGTAACCGTCTGCTCCCATTCAAGCTGCTGTAACAAAAATACCATAGACTGGGAAGCTGATAAGACACAAGGACTGACTTCTCACGGTTCTGGAGGCTGGACGTCCCAGATCAAGGCACAGGCACACCTGGAGCCTGGTGAGGGCCCGAGTCCTGCTTCACCGCTGTCTTCTGGCTGTGTCCTCACGTGGCCCAGGGCGAAGAGAGCTCTCTGGGTCCCTTTTATCATTCATGACAGCTCTTCTGAAAGACTGTCCCAGCTCCAGTGTCCTCCCCATGGGACTGTTGCTGGGCTGCATAGCAGCTCAGCTTCCCTCCTGGCCCCGTCCTGCCTCCCTCCCCCGCATCCCACAGATGTGGACCCAAGAGCACCACTCAGTGTCTTTCCCAATCTTAACTCCTAACTAGTCAAATTGCTCTACCTTCGTTTCCGTAGATGTATCCCCAACACTAATTCTGGACACACACCAGTGCTCATTCTAAAATACAAACCTGATTTTTTTGTTTGTTTCTGCTTTATTCAGATAAAATCTTTTGCAGAAGCACCAATCTTTCCTTAGATTTTAGGTTACTTGGTTGCCACAAGACCTCAGTTTATGACACTAAAATTGTGTTTTAGGAGATTATCTAGCTTTTTCATATTTTAACTT
Organism: Rhinolophus hipposideros; assembly: GCF_964194185.1. Taxonomy (NCBI): domain Eukaryota; kingdom Metazoa; phylum Chordata; class Mammalia; order Chiroptera; family Rhinolophidae; genus Rhinolophus; species Rhinolophus hipposideros. Next base: position 98,814,045 of record NC_138053.1, read on the forward strand.
ATTTGTTATAAATTTAACTGGGGCCTTTTAAACTCTCAAATAGGGATCCTCTTCCTCCCCAGTATTTATGTTACAGTTTAAAGTCAGATAACATTCACTTTAGTCCCAAACCATGGAAACTCAGCTTTCTGCGTTTGTACATTTCCCTTTTGCATGCTTTTTCTTGTGATTTATTGGAATAAAATTTTGGGAGGCAGGTATTACTATCTGGTATCCTTTGCCCTACTGTCAAAGTCACAGATGGAGAAACTTTGAACATTTAATAAATATTTGTCCATGCTTGTTATGCTTCCATATTCAATAGCAAGGGGGAAGTTCAATGAAATTGGTTAAACATTTTATTATATGACATAATCCTAAACTACATAGTAATCTGTGGCATATCATCATTTTCAAGTCATTCCAAGAACCCAGCTGCTTGCCAGTGCTTAGAAAGAGATAGAATAGAAAATATTACATGCTCTAATATTTATTCCATAGGAATAACATTTACTGCATGCTATTTGTTTCATTTAGTTGAAATCTGGACTTGTTCAGCTCAAATTCAGGTTCAGGTCACGAACGAGCTAAGTGACCTGAATACTCACATCTCTGGGCTAAATGTTTTCATGTGAAGAAACCACTGGATAAAGACCCAGCCCTGATATTGGACCTCGAATTCACAGTCCATTGATGACAACCCATGAACGTGTGCCCAGAAAGACTTCAGAGGGTCTGCTGTTATGATGGCAAACTTTCAGTTTGGGGGCAAAGTGATTTCTCCACCATCGAGCCATTGGAATGGAATTCATCATATTTTAGAAGTCGGCCCTTGGAAGATATGTGGACACTGGGGGACCCAGGAGAGTCACGACAGGATCCCAGTGTGGTGTTTTGTGTGTTTTTTTAAAAAAACAAAACTATGACGGAAGGATCACAATAGTTTTATTAACTTTAATTTGGATAGCAGTCATAGTCCAGTCTTCCATTTACCTAAGCATGTCAGAAGTTTATTTTGAGTGAAGTGGATTATTCAAACATGTTTGTTTTCCCACATAGCTATGTAACTCCAGTTTAAGATGAGGGTGGAAATTCTGAAAAATGTTTTGTTCCACTGAAACGATATCATTTCATCCAAATAAAACATATGACAGCTTGAAACATTTTGATTTTTAAAAATGCTGAAGAACTCAATGTGCTTTGATGAAATAAAAGACAGTGATGATCTTTTTCCCGTGATCTTACAGTAAAACACAGTGATGAAACCACATACAAAGCCTCTTTTCCATCTGACTCCACGACGAGCAAAAGCTCTGCCCTTGATTGAGAGATTTTACACATGAAAGACCTCACATCTTTTCCAACCCAACACTAGCATGGAATACCAATCTGGATTTGCGTGGGATGCTAGAGAAGTCAATTCTTTACTTTAAAGAGTTAGTAACCCATTTATTTCTAGGGCTCTGTGTTACTAACAAGTCCACCTGAGAGAAAATAATGTTACTTACTTCTGCCATCAGGTGGCTATTATCTAAGTAATAATAAAACCCCCAGATGTGTGTGCAACTCCCTGCTTCCCTGGGGAACCCATTCTTCTTTGTAACAACACATTAATCAAATACTGACTTCAGAGTATTTGGTGTCATTAGAGAGACTTATCTGGTCTTTCATTTGACTAACAAGCCGGGGTGTGCTGTGCCTCTCCCCAACTGTCATGCAGGGTCTCTGGTCCCACTTCCGGCACAAGAATGCAGGATATGATGAGGCAAAAAAGGACTACCCATGGAGCCATGGATAAGGGGTTCATACCACTATAGTCTTGCTGGCGGCTGGGTTGGAGATGCAGGAAGCAGGAGCCACATGATCCTCAACCTGCCGCCCGCTTCTCTGCCCTCCAACCAACCAACCCCCTAGCGTAGCCATGGCAGTTAAATTAGTGGCTAATAGCTAACTGGTTATGGCTGATGGCCAATTAGTTAGAACTGACAGCCATCTACTACCAGAGCCAGCACCTTTCCACGTAGGTGAGAGCCTAGAAACTGCTCTCCTGGCTCTGTCCCCACCAACTTTCTCACAACTCAGTCCTTCTTAGGTGAAGGGTATGGAGAGGAAACAAGAATGCTATTTTGGGTTGGATTCCACAACACCGGTCGAGCCACACACCACGGGGCGGACGACTCTTAACTTCCCCAGGTTGTTCACATTTGGCGTAGCATTTCTGGCCATTCAAGTTAGATGTCTAGGGTGTGGGTCGCTCTGCTAGGAACAACCGTGAGAGGGTGCAGATTTGGTCTGCAGTCCAGGGAATGCATTTAGAACATCCTTTCTCATGACAGCAGAGTGTGATGGATCCCAGAACCAAACGAGCTATCTTGTTTGCCAACGGTCTCCTTGACTTCCGTGTTGGATAAATGTGTTCTAATCAGCAGTCACTCAGGCTGAGAGCCAGTGCCCTCAGTCACCCCTCTCCCTATGCCCGACCCAGTCCCACTGCAGCAGAGGCTCCCTCACACCGACATCCCTCCCACCTCCCGGTCTCTACAACTAGAGCCCTTGCTCTCCTCCGCCCTGCCATCACGACTCAGCCCCACCACCAGCCCTTCCCAGATGAACTGTCCTCATGCCACCACATGTCATGTTTGGCTGTACTCTCAAACATGGCTCCACGTTCTCCCTGCAGTCCCTCACGTTAAAGCCTCCTAAAATTTGGCCTTTCTGGGCAAGCTCTCATTACAACCCAACATGCCTCTGTGCTCCAGCCAAACTGGACTTAAAATAATAGGTAACCTTAGGACCTCCTAAGGCAGACACTTCTCCCAACACTTTATACATATTTTTTCTTACTGATAGAGGTATGGGATCAAAAGTATTTACAGAGCACTAGTCTGAGACAGACCTTCGTTGTTTTCCCTGAGGATCTTCTTTCCTCAACTAAGATTCATCTCAATGTCACCATGCCTTTCCTAACCCACCCAGGAAAGTGTGATCACTCCTGCTTACTTTCCCCATGTGACACACAATGATATATTGGTTTGCAGTATATTTGTGAACTTGCCGTGGTCTCCCTCATGCCTACCGTGGGAGACCATCTGGAAGCTTACTTCTCTGATCTCTGGGCATACAGTCTCATGTCCCCTCTCCTACCAAAAGGTGTGACCATACCACCCCAGGAATGTGGGTAGATGGGATGTGTGCTGCTGCCAGGCTGGGACCACAGAATTTCCCACTTGCTTCTGGATAAATACAGAGAATGAAGCCCCACCCCCCAGGCCCTGAGGGTGATAGAGCCATAAGATCCACAGTAGCCACTGCCCACCCTCTCTCCAGCTGGCATTCACGGGACTCTATCTTCAGGAAGAAATTTTCTTGCCTCAGTGACTGATATATTTATTGGCCTGTTAGCTTGCCCTCACCCACATTCCTGTTAGACTTGTCATCTTCACTTGTCTCTTCCAATCCGCTCTACCCCATTTCCTCCCCTCTTGCAGGGACCAGCTTCTGGTTGGGTCAGGCCAATGGGTGGGGGAGTCATGTGGGAAGTTGGGAGAGTGAGATCTGGTGTCTGCTCCCAGCTCTCTATCTGGACTGGCCTCAGCTCCACTGAAGATGTCTGGAGGGTGGTCCTCCCCACCACTTGCTTCCTGTCCAGTTGTTCCAGGAGGCAGCAACCCCCTCTCTTGGCTCACCCCACGGTCACCAGCACCCTCTGGTTCCCTGTACACCACCCACAGCTTCACAGTCCTCAACCTACTCAGCCCAGGGGTGCTCTCTGCTTCCCACTGAAACCCTGAAGGTACACCCAGGGGAGCTGATAGTCCCCTGATAGAGGGGACCGAAGTGAATGATGCAGCTATCACAACACTTTTTGGTGTGACAACATATTCATATTTTCCCAAAGCATTGGCCTATTTAGGAAAGATAGCTGTATATATAAGGTATCAAGTCAACCCATGCCTATCTTAAACTTACACAATGTAATGTATATCAGTTATATCTCAATAAAGGTTTTTGAAAAGGACAATTTATTTTCATGATAAATAGCAGAAGCTCTATAAGCATAACAACTGATCTTAGTAAAAGGTATGTTAGTATTATTTAAAACTTAAGAAGTACTCATGTTAGTATTATTTTAAACTTAAGAAGTACTCCTCTCTAGTCATTTATACCATTTGACTATCCCAGAAAAGAGCTGAAATCTCCCTTCATTTTACAATATTCCTAGAAACAAAACCACTGACTTTGTAGGATGCCCAAGCCACCAGCACGGAGCTCCGGGCAACTCTCACCAGCTGCGGGTAAGTGGCAATCCAGCTGGTGTCCTGGGTGTCCACTTAGAACATTAATACTTTTTATTATAAATACTCATTGTTGAAAATAAAAAAAGAAATACAAAAATGTATAAGACAAATAAGTCAGAAAGAGAAAGACAAGTACCATATGATCTCACTTATATGCGGAATCTAAAGAAAAGAATATGTGAATGAACTAATCAGAGACAGTTTTGAGGACACAAAGAAAAAACCGAGAGTTGTTAGATGGGCGGGGGGGTATAAGGGGAAAGGTGAAGGGATTAGGAAGCAGCTGGTAACCACAAGATAGCCTCAGGGTTTTTTGAAAATTAATTTGGGGAACTTATTCAATAATGTTGTAAAGATTTTGTTGGGTATCCGATGGACATGTGTCCTATTTGAGAGACCACCTCAGAGATAATGTGGATGCCTGATCATGGCGTTGTACACCAGAAGCTAAACATTAATGAATGCCAACTATAATTTTATATATATAATGTGATGGCTGGGTGTGAGGTCGGAGGGATAATGGTTGGGGGAGGGGGGTTCACAGTGTGAGGGATATAAATGATGAACGTCTAAGTATTACCTTGTCTTGTACACCTGAAACTAATAAAAAAATGTATAAGACAAATATTAGTTTTAATCATAGTCTCTATCCAGAAGGTATTCATTTTTTGAGATATATTTTCTTCCATCTCCTTCCATATGAAATACATTTTCAAAAGTTGTAAATCATACTATATGTAGATATATTTTTCATTTAATAGTATATTGCAATCTTCTTATCATGCTATGAAAGCTATTTAAAGTTCTCCTTTTAATGTCTGTGTAATATAACATTCCTTATTATGAATGATAGACTGGTTTAAGTCTATAGAAAACCATTAGAAAACCATTACACAGTGCTGGTCATATCATTGTAGTTAAAATATATCAAGTATCTTTATTCCTAATTCTATATTTTTAGAAATTAGATTTCAGGACACTTTTTAATTTATATTCTGTTTTGTGAATAGCCCTCCAAAAAATAGCCGAAACCCTCCGCACAAAACATGTACACAAACAGAGATTTAAAATAGATCAGAATTCACAGAGCTGGACTCGCAACCACGGATGCAATCGATAGTTGTTGTTGAACCATCGATCTTATTGCATGATTGTAGGTGATAAAGATGAATAACATAAATAAACAGTATTTCCAGCTTAGTCTCTCAGAGATGTAGAATAATGTGATTAAAAACAAAGACAGATTAATGCTCCAATTGAATAGATGGTTGTCGTGCCCATTAAAATGTCAGGGTCAGGCTATGGTCTGTTGGGGTTGGCATCTACCATCCAAGGGGAAACAAGCTTGGCCGGGCTAAACTTGCTCCCTTGGTCCTCAACTATCTGGGTACACTGTGAATCCAGAAATATAAATGAACTGAGTAGTGTCTGAGTGTTAACTACACATAATTGTATTTTGGATTTTTTTTAAATTCCTAAGCTGTGTAAGGTGCTACAAAAACATATAGAAACACACATAGAACCAAGTGTATAACTCTACGGGGGGTGTCTCAGGCATCTGTAAAAGATGCCATTTAAGAATGCAGTTTGTGCCTATGTATCCAGCCACTACCAAATGACTGTGGGTTACGGGCAGAATGGTGAGAAAGAATTGTTCGGGAACCAGGCCATGAGCAGAAGCATGCATGGCAGAAGCAGGCTCCCTGCGCTCTCTTAAGCCACCATGGCTCATTGCAGTAGTCTCAGAAAGGCACTTAACCTCCGCGGCTCACCTCTGTCAGCGAGTGCACGTGGTGGTGATAAGAGCCGGCTCTCGTCTCACAGAGGTGTGACTGAGTTTCGGAGTCCACACGTGAGAATCTTTGATAAAAGGCCGTGTGTGAACGCAGTGCGGACGCTGTCTGAGGAATGGCAGCACTGCAATCCTGAGTCTTGTAATTGCAGGATCCAGGGGTGACTAAATGCCACCTTTCCCTGCTGTTTTCTGTTTTTCCCTCTCAGGGATTTACTTCCATTTGACTTGGTGGAAAACTCTGGTGCCAATGACATGTTCTGCTGCTACTTTTCAAGCACACTCCTCTGATTTTTCTTTAAAAATAGGGGTATCATTAAAATCTCACTTAGAAATAATAGGATTCCCCTACGACATTGTGGGAACGGTAGGTCTGAGGGGTACATGCAAAGCACTTTTCAGTGGGCTCAGTCAGTGCCACTCTCTTCTCATGTGTATTGTATCACACATTCCAGATCAAGTTACCAAAACCTGTAGGTGACAGTATTAAAGCTGACAAAAAGGACTGCACAACTCTGCCAGCTGCAGAACTCAAGTTGGTATCTTACTCCTCTAAACAGACAGATTATACAAGAGGTTAATAAAAAGTAATCAGCTGGGAGTAGGAATAATACAAAATCATTCTAAGCATCGATAAACCTTGCTGGAAATGCTGGATTGATATTCTCATGAAACCCAAGAAAGGTTATGTAAAGGAATGTAATTCCTTATCTGCTGCTCTGTTTATTTAAAATATCTGTGAAAATCTTGCTTCTGAAGAAACTTACGGAGGTTTCCACAGAATATTGATTTCTGTATTATATTATAGCTGGAGCGTGAAGGTGGCATTGTTAATTATCACTCAGGCAGGATGAAGAAAATTTGGCAGACCAAATGGCTTCTGAAAATTAGAGACAGGTTTTTGACACTCCAGACCAGGGGTGTCAAAACTACAGCCCGCAGGCCAACTGCAGTCCGCAATCCATTGTTAATTGGCCCACAGCAAATTCCAAAAATATATTAAGTTACTTAAATAAACCAGGTGAAGCAATACGTACTTCACCTTGAGTGAGTGGCCTGGCTGTTTGTGTATTTTACCGCATATGGCCCTTGATAAAAAACGTTGAAAAAAGTTTGGACACCCCTGCTATAGACAGACAGTCAGACAGACACACGCACACACACACACACACACACACACACACACACACACAATCTTCTTCTATACATTTGCAATGACATTTTATGATTCTAAATTGGATTTTCAAAGTCATTTCATGACCATGCAAAGAGAAATTGTGTAATAAAGAAAGTTAGAAACTGAATTTATTATAGCTGTAGTTTTCCATATTAGGTATGTTTTCATGTGTTATAATTCCTTAAAGACCACACTACTGGTCCTTTCATAGTGCATGTGGTGCCTCTATTTAAGAGAATATTTGATTCACAAGATATTCACCACAACCATGATGAATAAATGAGACGCCACTGTGTTCACGAGCAGAACTAGGATTTCAGACTACGTCAGCCTACCACCTGAGGTGGGGGCTGGCAGACAATACATTTAATGATGTATTAAGGAAGTCAAGACTTTCTTATTGTTATAAATTTAAGATATGGCTTTGCACACCATCAGTTATACTCGGTTTTTTTCGTCTTAAATTTGTAAGTAAGAATGATCTCTTTTCCAGGATTTCTGTGAAGACTCAACACAGTCACTTTAATGCACTTCAATGGTGTGAAAATGGTGGGCTTGAAGTAGAAAATAGAAGCTATGTTATCAAAATAATTAGTCACTCAATGTTATAAATGTTGCAAGTCTACTTGACCAAAGAAAAGTTTAAATATTTTACTGAATTCTGTGATCAAATATTTCCCTCTTCATCAACTGTGTCTACATGATCTTAATTTTAACTTTTAATTATAAATTGAAATGTTCTTTTTTTCAATCCCAATGTCAGTGGAAATTTTTTTTCAATTCCAATGTCAGTAGGAGTCACTTTTTCCTAGGGAATCCCATTTGATTGGGCCAATCTCCCTATTCTCTGTCTAATGGGAAATGCACTGTCTGCCCCAAGATCTGTCCAGATCTGCAGCGGTCTCTGACCCTGATGAGTTCTTTGTTTCACTCTTGCCTGGTCTTGTCTCTGCCCCCCATCGCCTACCAGCCTTCTCTCCAGGTTTCCTCCAGAACACCACTCCTGCTGGGCATTGGGGTCCTTGCAGACTTTGCTTGGCAGGAGCTGGGGAGGGTATCGGTCCAATGGTCACCCAACCAGGGTTAACGGTTCTTTGTAGAGACGTCGTCTCCTGTTGTGAGGCTAACCCTCCCATGCTACTCACCTTGACTTTCTTCTCCACTTTTCCTTCCTCCAAATCTTCATTTATTCCCTGCATGTGGAAGTCTTGTTAGCCTTTGTTTGCCTTTTTCCTGCCAAGGTAGCATCAAGATATGTTGGTTCAAAAATGGCCATAGACTAGGGAAGACTAGTCAGTTATAACTTTAAACAGCATTTAACAGAATACTGATATTTTAAAATAAATAATTCATTGATTTTTACTTTAAACTCTGTGTATAAAAGATGAGTTTTGGAAATAGTGATGTAGACTTGTTTCCCCTGCTTTGCCCAAGGCTGTCATTCCATTGAGTTTTCTGACGGTAGCTGTTCTTCGACGGTTGCCACACTCCCTTCTCTTACTGACATCTGCGCTTCCTCCTGACACTGTCTCTAGAGGCTGACATACATACGGCATTCCCCAGTTTCCTCTTGAGTCTACCAGGTACAAACAGAAGGAGTGCTGCATCTGTAACTTTGTCCGCTCACTGGACCCTTCTCTCCAGGATTTACGGGACAGTATGTGCTATGGGAGTCAAGCAGTCCCTATAATGAGCTTTGTGTCAGCTGCAGAGTGGACTCTGCTGAGGTGGATGTCTCACTGCTCTCCCACTGCAGACCCTGCCTCCAGCTGACCTGTCCTTCCTGTGAGATAGGAGGGGTCTTCTTCCATTTCACTGATGGATGAGAATGTCACACACATCACTCAGTTATTGCATGACCCAGGTCAAAACTTCACTGAAACAAATGTATCAAAAAAGAAAACTAAAGAAGCAACCAAAATATATGATGTCTCAAAGTTGGTGATGTTGGCAAGAATCACATAAGTTAGAGAGCCCAAGGGCAAAACAATTCTTGCGATAGGAAGAGAGGTTCAGATTCTCCCTGTGGAGTCCAGGTCTTTTCAATTCCACAGATTTAATTGAATTACTTGTTAAGGATGACTTAAGGATTTGGCTAGTGTGATGTATTTTTCCACTTGTGTAGATAGTTAAGACACCAGCTACTACCCAGCCCCAAATACAAGTATTAGCTCACGTACAGACGCACCTTTCCCTTTTATATGGATTAATTTTGTATTTATTTTAAAGCACTCCCCAATGAAATTACTGTTGAGGTCTAGTTGGCATGGAAGTGTTTCAAGTGTCAGGGTTATACAGCTGTATGTCAATCACCACTGTGACTGTAGGAAAGATCATTTTTCTGACATTTCTCTATAGGTTAGCTGGTCTGTAACACAGGTAACACCTCATAAAATCTCAAAGGGATGTAAATATTTATTTCAATTACCTTGAGGAGTATACAAAATGTTTCATCCAAGGACAGAACAGGATCATTTAACTGATAGTTAAAGAAAGGCATCTAAACGATGGAGTGGGTTCTGGCTGTCTGCGACTCATCCTGGAAGGAAAACCTGTGTGAAGTACAATCAACACGTTTAGGATTGCAATGCTCATTTATTTAATTATTGCTCCAGAGCACTAAAAATATTCTAGTAGATTAAAATGCTGTGGCTTTCTAAACGTACTCTTCTGATGAGCTAAAATTGCCTTAAATATTTAACAAATTGATAACGCTACCTATTTCAACACTTAAAAAAATAATTCCGGCACTAAGGACAGTTAAACCATGAAACTCACAAAAAGAAAACCACTTATTCATAAAATTTGAGTTAGTGGGAAAATAAAATAAAACAACACTGACTCCTAGCCCTATGTTTCTATTTTCTTTCTCTGACCGAGAAATACAAGACTCGTTGCTAATCGAAAGGAATTTTTTAGCATCCATGATAAACCCAGCCCAACAATGTTTAGTATGGAACATGATCGGGAGGTTCTTAGCAGTAATTTGTTATATTTAAAGTTTTTCTTGGTTCTAAGAGTAGTTACAGGCTAAAGAATTAGGTCCACTCATCAGAAAATGCTAAAGTTAAAAATAAAGAATTCAAAACACACTTTTGCAGTTGGCAGAACAAAGAAGGGATAGGCAGGGCCACTGCTAAGGAAACAAAGGAAGCTGAGAACATCTACACAATCTGCTTCTGCTAAAAAGTCCACTCTCTAAAGGAAAACTGAGAGTGTTCAATTTAGCAATGGCAGAAGAAGAAAACATTTTTAAGATAAGTGAAATTAAATTTATTAACCAGTCCTAGATGATTTCTAGAAAAATGAAGTGTAGGTAAGTTTGTGTGTGTGTGTGTGTGTGTGTGTGTTTGATTTCCTTGTTTGTTTCAAAAGCACAATTGTAATCACAGATTTTCTAAAATACTTGAAAATGCATAGAGAAAGTAAGAGGACTAGATCAGCAGAGACATCAAACAATGGCCCAGTTTCAAAAAAGAAAAATAGTGTGCACTAAGAGTACAAAGTGGTGAGCATAATATAAATGTGGCAAAATTATGGATGGTGAGATACCGGTTCCTCTCCATCTCTTAAATTATATGTTGTTACTATATACAACCAATCAATGGGCTAATCAATATCAAATAAGTTAAGACAAACCTAATTTGAAGTCCTATTGCTCATGCAACAGATCACAAAAAAGCCGTGTAAATATTGACTTCAAGAAAGTTACTGGCAATTAAGCTCACGACATACCTGTTCTAAGATGACATTCACTGTACGTGAGCAGACTGTAAGGAAGGTCTGGTTTATGGTCTGACTGCTTCAAGGGGGGGCCATTAGGGATTGGGCACTTAGGGGTTCTTGTTGGCCATCAACACAGATCAATTATCCAAAATCAGCAGAGGGACTTCTAGTGAAGGTACTGGGGAGCTGGCTCAGAGATTTCACAACTGTCTCACAGGACTGGAATGCACGAACCACAGCCACCGCCTCATAGCATTCATTGGATGAATAACCCCCAGGTCTTGCTTCAGTTCTTGCATTGCTGGTTTATAGTACAGAATCTCAGGAGAGGATCTCATTGGCTGGTCTCAGATTGTGCACTATCCCAGGAGGGGATCTCATTGGCTGGGCTCAGATTGTGCACTATCCCAGGAGGGGCTGTCACTGGCTGGGTTCAGATCATGTGACTGTCACCATGATCTTGATCACCAAGATAGGGAAACCACACACCTGGCTCTCTTTGTTTCCACCACCCTCCCACAAAGACTGCTCATAATAGAAGGAAGAAAATTACGCACAACATACTATTTTGATTCAGAGAAGTAGGTGGGATGTTTGCAGCAAAACTAACAAGTGTTCACTACAGGTGGTACATCACGGAACTGTTGGAAGAAGACATGGTAGGTGAACAATCAACACAACATTTTACAGCAGTGTTTCCTTGACTATGACACAGTACTTGTCATATTGTAAGTATTTCATACCATTAGTGAAACAAAGAGATATAGTGCACATGATCCCATCGTTGTGTTATAAGGAAATGGGCTCTGAAGCAGCTGACTCAGAAAATAGATTTTGTTCACAGGAAGGAAGGGCACAAATACTTTTGATGTAAGACGTAAGGAAAGCACTGAAAGAGTCAATGGAAGAAAAAGAGCAGCTAAGCAGGGAAACAAAAAAGTGGAAATGTGAAATTCTAATCTTCTCTTATACTTACACAGAGGCATCTTCAAGAATTAAAATTGTGCCTGATATTAAATGTGGAACAATTTTGGAAATCTTCTGTGACTAGTTTATTATTAATGAGCAGTGATTGTGTGGAGTCCCTTCCTGTAGACATAAGAAAAAGGCCCTGAGCACAGCAAGCCAGCTGCCAAACTGCCCACATGGTTCAGTTTGTAACATGGAAGAATGTATTTTTAAGATAAAAGGAAGCAATCATTCTATATGACATTGATACTGGAATATTCCAGATGCCACATTTTCAGAGGTATTTCAAAAGAGATATGCTCATAAATAGACAACAGACAGAAACAATGACAGTTGAGAAAACTAGAATTGTGATAAGTGGAAGAGAAGACAACAGTGACTATTGTTTTTTCAAAAGGCCTGACGTGTCACTGAGTGAAAGAGTCCCGTTTTTCCATTGTCCTGGAGTGCCATCTTTGTTCTAAATCCACTGGTTCCACACGTGTGCTTCTAAGCCCCCTATCTGTTTCATTGTTCCACTTCTGTGTCCCTGCACCAGCATCACACCCTCAGAACAGTTCCTGAAATCCAGTAGAGCAACCGTTGTCTTTTTTAAAGAATGTCTTCATTGTTCTAGTTTTTTTTTTTTCATTTCTGAGTAAGTTTTAGAGTCAGCTTATTAAATCACACATACACACACACACATAAGCACACACACACACAATCTGTTTCTATGCATAGTAAACCATTTTCCCATGTCACATATCACTCATACGCTATGTTCCATTTTTGTTTCTTTTATATCTCAGTGTTTCCATTGGGATATTTAATGCTGACCTGTCTTTGAGTTTATTAATTCTATTTTTCTGTCAAGTCTGCTGCTAAACCTATTTACTGAGTTTCTTTTAAATTAGATTTGTATCAAATAATTCTAAAAGGCCCATCTGATTCATTTTATATTTTTAATCGTTTTTTGATACTTCTCATTTTTTATTAGTTTCAGGTATACAAAACAATGTAATAGTTAGACATTTATCATTTATACCCCTCACAAAGTGATAACCCCCCTCCCTCATTCTACTACCCCTCTGACATCGCACATAGCCATTACATTTCCACCCTGTCTATTCCTATTGCTGTACTCCACTTCTTGTGAATATATATATATATATATATATATATATATATATATATATATATATATATATAAAACATTATACTTGATATTCAGTATTATTCAGCTTCAGCTTCAGGTGTACAATGCAGTGGTCAGGCACCTACACCATCCCTGAAGTGGTCTCCCTAATGAGACAAGTGTCCATCAGATACCCTACAAAATCTTTACATTATTGATTACATTCCCCAAACTGACTTTTGTATCCTTGTGGCCATCTTGTGATTACCTATTGTGCTTTCTAATCCCCTCACCTTCCCCCTTGTCCCCACCCCTCCTCCCATCTAGCAACCCTCAGTTTTTCCTCTATGTCTCTGAGAATGATTCTGATTAGTTCGTTCGTTTATTCTTTTCTTTAGACTCCACATATAAGTGACATCAAATGGTGTTTGTCTTTCTCTGTCTGACTTATTTCATTTAGCATAATGTTATCTAGGTCCATCCATATCGTTGCAAATGGTAATATTTCCTTCTTCTTTATGGCTGCATATACTCCATTGTATAAATGTACCACAGTTTCTTAATCCAGTCATCTACCGATGGGCGTTTCGGTTGTTTCCAAGTCTTGGCTATTGTAAATATTGCTGCAACATAGGGGTGCATAAATTTTTTAAGAATTAGATTTTTGGATTTCTCCGGATAGATACCTAAGAGTGGCATTGCTGGGTCATAAGGTAGTTCCATTTTCAGATTTTTGAGATACCTCCATACTGTTTTCCATAGTGGCTACACCAATCTGCAAACCCACCAACAGTGCACAAGTGTTCCCTTTTCTCCACATCTGTGCCAGCACTTGTTGTTTGTTGATTTATTTATTATAGCCATTTTGACTGGGGTGAGGTGGTATCTCATTGTGGTTTTTACTTGCATTTTTCTAATGATTAGTGAGGTTGCGCATTTCTTCATATATCTGTTTGCCATCTGTATGTCCTCTTTAGGAAAATGTCTCTTCATGTCCTCTGCCCATTTTTTAATTGGGTTGTTTGTGTTTTTTTGGAGTTGAGTTGAGTTTTTTATAAATTTTGGATATTAACACCTTATCGGATATATCATTGACAAATACCTTCTCCCATTCAGTAGGATCCCTTTTTGTTTTTTAATGGTTTCCTTTGCTGTGAAAAAGCTTTTTAGTTTGACGTAATTCCATATGTTTATTTTTCTCCTACTTCCCTTGCCCAAGGGGATATATCAATAAAAACATTACTCTGGATAATGTCTGTAAACTTTCTTCCTATAGTTTCTTCTAGGAGTTTTATGGTTTCAGATCTTATATTTAAGTCGTTAATCCATTTTGAACTTATTCTTGTATATGGTGTAAGGAGGTGGTCCAGCTTCAGTTTTTTGCATGTGTCTGTCCAGGTTTCCTGGCACCATTTATTGAATAAACTGTCTTTACCCCACCGTGAATTCTTGCTTCCATTGTCGTAGATTAAATGACCATATAGCCATGGATTTATTTCTGGGCTCTTTGTTCTGTTCCATTGATCTCTGTGTCTGTTTTTATGCCAGTATCATGCTGTTTTGATTACTGTTGCCGGTAGTCTGATTTGATGTAAGGTATCATGATACCCTCCACTTTGATCTTATTTCCCAAGATTGTCTAGAATATCCAGGGTCTTTTATGGTTCCGTATAAATTTTAGGAGTATATGTTCTATTTCTGTGAAAAATGTCCTCGGTGGTTTGATAGGAATTGTGTTGATTCTGTATATTGTCTTAGTCAGTATGGACATTTTAACGATATTAATTCTTCCTGTCCATGAGCATGGTATGTGTTTCCATCTATTTGTATCTTCTTTAATTTCTCTCTTCAGTGTCTTATACTTTTCTGAGTACAGATCTTTTCCTTCTTTGGTTAAATTTATTCCTGGGTATTTTATAGTCTTTGAAGCAATTGTAAATGGGATTGTGTCCTTAATTTCTCCTTCTGATATTTTATTATTGGTATATACAAATGCAACTGATTTCTGAATATTAATTTTGTATCCTGCTACTTTACTAAATTCATCTATCAGCTCTAATAGTTTTTTGGTGGAGTCTTTAGGGTTCTGTATATATAGTATCATATCATCTGTGTATAATGATAATTTTACTTCCTTCTTACTGATTTGGATGCCTTTTATTTCTTTTTCTTGTCCGATTGCTGTGGCTAGAACTTCCAGCACTATGTTGAATAGAAGTGGAGAAAGTGGGCAAACTTGCCTTGTTCCTGATCTTAGGGGGAATGGTTTTATCTTTTCCCCATTGAGTAGGATGACAGCTGAGGGTTTATCACATATGGTCTTTATTATGTTGAGTTATGGTCCCTCTATTTCCACTTTCTTAAGAGGTTTTATGAGAAATAGCTGCTGGATTTTGTCAAATGCTTTTTCTGCATCTATTGATATGATCATATGATTTTTATTTTTCATTTTGTTAATGTGGTGTATCACATTAATTGATTTGAGAATGTTGAACCACCCTTGTATACCAGAAATGAATCCCACTTGATCATGGTGTATGATCTTTTTAATGTATTGCTGAATTCTGTTTGCTAATATTTTGTTGAGGATTTTTGCATCTATATTCATTAGAGATATCGGCCTGTAGTTTTCTTTTTTAGTAATATCTTTGTCTGAATTGGGGATCAGAGTGATAGTGGCCTAATAAAAAGTGTTTGGGAGTCTTCCCTCCTTCTGGATTTTTTGGAATAGTTTGAGGCGAATAGGTGATAATTCTTTTTTTTAATGTGTTGTAAAATTCAACTGTAAAGGCATCTGGTCCAAGGCTTTTGTTTATTGGGAGCTTGTTGATTACTGATTCAATTTCCCTGGTGGTAATCAGTCTATTCAAGTTTTCCATTTCTTCTTGAGTTAGTCATGAAGGTTGTATGCTTCTAGAAAATTGTCCGTTTCTTCCAGATTGTCTAATTTGTTGTCATATAGTAGCTCATAGTAATTTCTTAAAATGTTTTGTGTTTTTGTGGGGTCTGTTGTCACTTCTCCTCTTTCATTTCTGATTTTATTAATTTGAGTCCTCTCTTTTTTTTTCTTCTTTTTTTGATGAGTCTGGCTAAAGGTTTGTTGATTTTGTTTATCTTCTCAAAAAAACAGCTCTTGGATTCATTGATCTTTTGGATTCATTTGATTTTTGGTCTCTCTTTCATTTATTTCTGCTCTGATCTTTATTATCTCCTTCCTTGTACTCCCTTTGGGCTTATTTTGCTGTTCTTTTTCCAGATCCCTTAAGTGTAAGGATAAACTGTTGAGTTTTGATTTTTCTTGTTTCTTTAGGTAGGCCTGCATTGCTATGAATTTCCCTCTTAGGACTGCTTTCACTGTATCCCATAAATTTTGGGTTGTCATGTTTTCATTTTTATTTGTCTTGAGATATCTTTTGATTTCTTCCTTAATCTCATTGTTGACCCATTCATTATTTAACATGTTATTCAGCCTCCATGTATTTGTGTGTCTTCCAGTTTTTTCCTGTAGTTGATTTCTAATTTCATAGCACTGTGGTCAGAGAAGACAATTGGTATGATTTCAATTTTCTTAAATTTGTCAAGACTTGTTCTGTGGCCTAACATGTGGTCTATCTTGGAAAAATGTTCCATGCACACTTGAGAAGAATGTGTATTCTGCAGCTTTGGGATAAAATGCTCTGAAAATATCTATCAAATCCAGCTGGTCCGATGTGTCATTTAAGGCCACGCTGTTTCCATATTTATTTTCCATCTGGAAGACCTGTCCTTTATTGTCAGAAGTGTGTTGAAGTCCCCTACTATGGTAGTGTTACTGTTGATCTCTGTCTTTATGTCAGTCAATATCTGTTTTATATATTTAGGTGCTCCTATGTTGGGTGCATAGATATTTACTAGTGTTATGTCCTCTTGTCGGATCAATCCCTTTATTATTATGTAGTGCCCATCTTTGTCTTTTAATATATTCTTCATATTAAAGTCTATTTTGTCAGATATAAGTATTGCTACTCCAGCTTTTTTCTCATTTCCATTTGCATGAAATATCTTATGCCAGCCCTTCACTTTCAGACTGTGTGTGTCTTTTGATCAGAGGTGAGTCTCTTGTATACAGCATATGCAAGGGTCTTGTTTTCTTATCCACTCAGCCACCCTATGTCTTTTGATTAGAGCATTTAATCCATTTACATTTAAAGTGATTGTTGATAGGTACACAGTTATTGCCATTTTGTTATTTGTAGTTAAATTGTTTTCATTTTTCTTCTGCTTACAGAAGCCCTTTTAATATTTCCTGCAATGCTGGTTTGGTGGTAATAAATTCCTTTAGCTTATTCTTTTCCGAGAAGCTCTTTATCTCTCCATCAACTTTAAATGATAACCTTGCTGGATAAAGCAATCTACATTGTAGGCCTTTGTTTTCCATCACTTTGAATACCTCCTGCCACTCCCTTCTGGCCTGCAAAGTTTCTGTAGAAAAGTCATTTGATAGTCTTATGGGAGTTCCCTTGTATGCAACCCACTGTCTTTCTCTTGCTGCTTTTAGGATTCTCTCTTTGTCGTTAAGCATTGCTATTTTAACTATAATGTATCTTGATGTGGACCTGTTTGGGTTTGTCCTGGTTGGAACTCTCTGCATTTCCTGGGCTTTTATTTTGGTTACCTTCATCAGGTTAGGAAAGTTTTCAGTCATTGTTACTTCAAATATGTTCTCGATCCCTTGCTTCCTCTCTTCACCTTCTGGTATTCCTATGATGTGCATGTTGTTGCGCTTGATGTTATCCCAGAGGTCTCTTAAACCATCTTCATTGTTTTTTATTTTTTTTTCTTTCTGTTGTTCCATTTGGGTGATCTCTGCTAACTTGTCTTCTAAGCTGCTGATTTGATCCTCTGCTTCATCTAACCTGCTGGTAATTCCTTCAAGTGAGTTATTTATTTCAGTTATTGTATTCTTTAGTTCTAACTGGTTGTTCATTATGATTTATCTATCCTTCTTTATGTCATCACTAAGCTCGTTAAACATTCTTATCATCAGTGTTCTGAACTCTGTCTCTGATTGGTTGGTTACCTCTATTTCATTTTGTTCCAATTCTGGAGGTGTCCTCTTTTCTTTTTTTTTTGACATGTTTCTTTGTTTCTCCATTCTGGCTGACTATCTGTGTTTGCTTTGATGTATTAGATAAATCCCCTAGGGTTCTTGGTCTTTGCTGGGTGATCTTATGTAGTATGTGTCCTTTATATTTGACTTGCACAATTTCCCTATTCTCCTGTGCATCTGCTCCAAAGGTGACCCTTGTGTTGTGTATATTGTCCTGTTAAATTTGAGCTTTAATTGCTTTTGTCTTGTCAGTAGGTGGGATTGACTCGTAGGCTAACTAGTTGTGAGAATTTGCTATACTTACAGTGGATGAGCTGCTGTGTGAGGGTTGACTGCTCAAATGAGGATTGGCCCCTATGAGCTCTTGTGCCTGTAGAGAATTCCCTCTGGGTGTGTCACATGTAGGTCAAACCCAATTTGGTAGGGAGTTGGCTTCTGGGTGTGTTGAATCTTGTGCCTCTTGTGTTGGGTCCTGGTATAGGGCAATTTCAGAACAAAGCAAATCACCAAGCACAATAACAACAACAACAAAGAAAAAAAACAAATATACTCACATGTAAAAACAACCGATAACACACACTCAACACAGGCAAAAATATCAAAAATACAAAAGAAAAGAAAAAGCAGCACCAGTCTTGGCTTAATCTCACCAAACAAGTTCCAGGTGTTCCTCTGCTATACAGAGTCCTCTGCATCTTCTGTAGGAAGAGCCGGCCACCTGGTGCCCAGAGTGACCCTGGGACTGCAGTTCTAGATGAGTGGGGCTATGGAATCTGGATGGTAGTTTTTACAAAGTCAGTGCCGTTTCTGTTCTTGCCTGCACATATGTGCACTGAGAGTAACACAGCCACCCCTGTGCCCAGGTCTCCTGAATTTTAGGTTACTTCTTCTGTTAGGGGTGTGGAGGGTGCAAGATTTCTGAGCTGCTGAAAGCTCAGAGTTGCCTCTGCCACCTGCTGCTGGTGCCTGGGTATGTCTCCACAGTTGTAATTGCCCTGCCACCGGCAGGCCAGAAAAAGTGGGAGTTGGGAAAAGAGGAGTCTTCTGTCTCCCAGCCCAGCAGTGTCACACTCTTCTCAGCCTCTTCCCTAGGTCACAACTGCAAAGCAGGTCTTCCCAGATCCTGAGCACTATGGTTCCTCTGTAATCTGACACTAGTCTTCAGTTCAGGGGCCAGCTTGAGTCTCTGGAAGGGTGGAGGTAGGATTGCTATGGGAGAGTGGAGGGAAGGGCCCAGGTATGGAATTTGCCTTTTGTCTTTTTTGTCTGACCTAGGGCCCAGCTGGAGGTCTCAGTTGAGGTTATTGCCTCAAACGCTGCATACGCTGCTTTTTCTCTCTTGGGAGGAGAGATCAGCTCTGGGACCCAGGCAAAGAGCCATCTCCTGGCTCTTGTGATCTTTGTTCTGTCCTGAGGCCCCTGCGTTTCCACTCTGCTTCCTTCCCTCTTCCCCTGGTTGCCCGGTCTTTCCATCTTCAAGTAATCCTCATCTGAGTCTCTTAGGTGTTCTATATAATGAGCAGAGAGTCCTTTGATGGTTTATAGATGTTCAATTTGTGGTAAGTTCTGGAGGAGAACTCAAGAAGACCACCTCGCTGCCGCCATTCCTATGACGTCACCCAGATACTTTTCATTTTTTATTCATGTTTTCCATAGTTCCTCTATCATCTTTAATTTGTTAATTATAGTTGTTTTGAGGTCTTTTTCTGATTACTTCAATATCTGTATCATCTTGGGTCTGCTTGCCTTGGTTATTTTGTCCCTTGATGATTGAACACTTTCTCCTGCTCTTTTAACTATTTCTGAGTGTGTGCAATAATTTGTAAATGAAACAGTGTAGATGCTCAACTTTGTTTGTTTTTTTCCCAAAAAGATTTTGTTTTTGTCATCAGTTAGACTATTAGCAGATAACCAAGTTCCCACCAAAGCTTAGCTCCAGGCTTTATTCTCGTGAGTCTCTTTCAGTTTTTCTTTACTCTGAAGGCATAGTACTTAGGATTCTTTATGATGTGGTACTGAACTGCTGGTCATAACTTTCTTGAGTGTCAGCTCAATGACCTTCCCACTCTGGCTAGGCACATTCCAACATATCTTCAGGACTGGGATCTCTGTTCAGCTCTAAGCCTTTCATCAGCTGTTCTCTGTGGGGTCTTCTGGAATCTTACCTGAACACTGCAGCTTCTGACTAAGACAAATACTCAAGAATTCTTAAATAGAATTTTTAGAGTCCCTCTCTGTTGTGCCTCTTTCCTGGTAGCCTGCCCACACAAATCACCGTTATCCTAGCATGCCCCACCTACATTCTCTATTTTCACTTTCTTATGTCATTGCTACACTCTGCTTGGGTTCTGTCTGCTTGCACCGTGAATTTGGAAGATGTCCTCAGGGAGAAAGCTGGACTGAATGTGAACATCATCTTTGCACTTTGCTTCTCACAAGTAGTATAGCCCTGCATTGATTACCATCCCATGATTTCTGCCAGCAATCTTGTAAAGTTTTGGGTTTGGGGGATTTTCTGTTTTGTTTTGTTTTTTTCCTGTTCTAATAGCTGTTTATCGCTATGAAGTAAGTCTAATTCTAACCTTCTGTCATGGCTATAGCTAAAGGTCCATGCGATTACTTAGATGTTAGGGATATATGAGAGATATTCAGAAGAGAAGTAAAGGGTTAATAACTACAACATGAAAAGTTTTCTTACTTTTGGTCAACACTCACAAAAAAAAAAAAAAAGTAAATGACATAAACAGACAACTAATAAATAACATCCAAATAGCCAACCATCTCATGAAAGAAAAAGTACTGATGTTTTAAGTGAAATGACAATTCATTTTTCTCCCATCAAACCATCAGAGCTTGTAAAGGTTATAGTTCTCACTGGTGATAAAGTTGAGAGAAAATTAGAAAACTCTCATTCCCGGTGGCTAGAATTATAAATGAAGCACCCTTTCTGGAAGACAATCTAGCTGTGTATTTCAGATTTCATCCAAAAATACAAATACTGTTGTCCAAACATTTCCGTTTCCAGGAGTTTTCCTGAGGAAATAGTTAAGCATGTAGTCAAAACTATAGCTACAAAGATGTCCATCTTGTCATTGTTTATATTAAAAATAAGGAAATTGAAACAAGTTAATTTATTCAAGTATAGGATATAAATCTTCTGGTCATAAAAAAAGAATTTAAACATCGAAACATGTTCATTTGTTAAGTGAAAAACTATAAAATATATTCCTCTATAATTCCATGTTGAGAGAATAGATAGGTATAGGAGGATTGTAGTTGATTTCACATTGCTTTTATAAGTACTTCTATTACTTTTATAACAAATATCTATTGCTTTTGAAGTAGGAAAAAAGAGTATTTTTATCTTTAGAAAACACTTTCAAATGCTAAAATAAAATATAAATATACAATTCTATGAGTTTTGACAGAGCACATAAAAAAATAAGAAACATCCTTAAAGTTTTTTTCCATATACTATCCTGCTGGTTAATTTTTATTATTTTCTTTTCTTGATAAAGGAAGGGGTGAGAATTAAAGAAATAATACAAGTGTTCCAAGATATTCATTCATTTGGATACATTTTTGGTAAACTCTTTTGATATCAGTGCTTTAGGTTGATAATAATGCTATTATTCAGAGAAGCTTTTATAAAATTTCTGAAATATATGATTGTAAAAGGTTTGAAGGAATTGACAGTACTCTAAATGTTTTTCTCTACTGAAAACAAATGCTTAGATCTTGTCTGCTTACACTTTGGTGGTATTTTTTAATCCTTGCCTTTACTGCTTAGGTATAATTTAAACAGTAGTTTAAATTCAAGCCACCAAGGGTTGGGATAAATACATCTTCAGCTGCATGAGATATATGAAAACAGCATGTGAGAGGAGGCTACAGAAAGTGGTGTCTATAGAAAAAAATTGACAGACGTTATTTGAGTTTGAGAAGCACGCATGGAGATTTTTCTTCTAAGGCCATTTTGATTAATCTAATCCACCACGACAAATTCACAATTCAATATGAGAGGTAAGGGTGCCTGAAGATGCCCTTTACTATCATCCAAGGGAAAAAAATATGTCTAAGTAAGAGATGAAAACATGGCAAGCCTAAGTAGGGCGATAAGGATCTGAACTGTGGCTGGTGTGATAATGTGCAAGTGACAGCTCCCGGGAGAAGATGAGGGCGCCCTGTGTTCTCACTGTTCATGAGGACTGGGACAGACTTTCTACATTAAACACGTTCCTTCCAATACCAGCGAGGGAACGGGAGATCGTGCATGCTTATATTATGTGCCCAAATGAGCACCTGCTAAGATGTACCTATTAAAGAGAAATTGTGTCGGCTAAGTCATTATGCCCTTGGGTTTTCTTGCATTTTTCCTGAAAGAATATGGTTCAGCTTCTGAAAAGCAACTGTTTCAATTTGCACAAAGAAATAAAATAAGAGACAATTAAAGAACGTAAAGTAAATCAAGATTAACTGAGGAAAGGTGTATTATCTCTCATTTTCCAATTGGTTAAGATTGGTTTCCTTTAGATGTTCTAAAATGTATTTTTCTCTGAATGTTCTAAAATCCCATCAGGTTTCCTCTCTCCACACATCTGGCCATCCTTCCATTCTTCCACCCACCCACCCCCATTGAGCATCCCCTTACCAAGCATTGGCTGGGTATACATACAGTAATAAATATACGGTCTTTCAGACTCATGGAGGCACAGGCATGATACACAAACCCACATATTGTTAGAGCATCATAAAGGTGATGAGTATTCTGAAGGAAACAATAGGGCCTTATGAAAACATATAAAGGTCATATGATATTTAGACAGCTCCAGGAATGGGGTGAAGCTAGCTCTCGCATGGATGGAGGCAGTAACATTTACACTCAGAAGTGGATATGTGGGAGGCAGAGTGTCCCAGACAGAAGAAAGGGCATGGGGGATGCTTGAGGCAAAAAGGAGTTGGACATGTGTAGGAAAGTGAATGAAGACATCTCTGCTAAAACTCAAGGAACAGTGGAAACCGAGTGGAGCAGGGGTTGGTCAAAGCCTTCAGGGTCTGGTCAGCCATGGAAAGCTCTTCACTTATTAAAAGTGAAGTGAGAAACAATTGATGGGTGCAAAAGTACTTAGGATACAGTCTCCTAAGTTTAATATTTATAAGTTTTGAACTTAATTCCAGCTCCCACAAAGAAAATATCCTGGACAAGATCAAAGCAGGAAAATGAGCTAGCAGTGAGATGTGAGGAGGAAGGTAGGAGGGTAGTGAGACTGAGCTGAGTCTATAAAGAGCTGGATGGCCGAGCCAACTGTCCTAGCAACAGGTTGAATGCCAGGGCCAAGGTAAGAAGATGTGGAAAAGATGTGGAAAAGATGGACCCTGGCTTGGACCGAAGCCGGTGGGTGCAGAGACATGCCATCCCAAAAGCAAGGGGTGTGGGAAGAGTTTTGTTAGAGAAGATCCAAAGTTCAGTTCTGAGCCTGTGATGCTTGAAATGTCCACCAAAAACCCAATTCCAAGTGAATATCCCAATTAGATAATTGAATATATAATATATATTTCCAGAGCTAAGAAAAAAGGTATGGACTGGAGGGCACATTTAGTGTGGGTTACATCATTTATAAAATATGCTCAAGTCTCTTAATTCCTAATAACTAATGATGCCATTAGTTTACCTCATTAGCCAAGAGGTAAGGGGGAAAAATTCAGATAAGGAATTGTATTGTCTCCTGGAAAAGTCAATTAGAGTAAATTTCCCTTTACCTTAAACTAGGATCATTCATCAAAATCTGAGAAGACCTTGGGAAGCGGCACGGCCCCTCCCGGGATTCCCAATGTACACGGCCTTTGTCTTAGCCTGCTCTGGCTGCTAAAACAAATTGCCATAGACTAGGTAGCTTAAACAACAGAAACATTTATTTTTTCAGTCTGGGAGGCTGAAAGTCAGAGGTCAGGGCGCCAGCATGGTCAGCCTGGTGAGGACTCTCTTCCTGGTTTACAGAAGGCCACCTTCTCCTTGTGTCCTCACATAGCAGAGAACAGACAGAGAAAGCAAGCTCTCTCATGTCTCTTCTTACAAGGGCACTAAGCCCGTCAGACGGCTGCACCCTCGGGACCTAACCACCACCCCCTGTCTCCTAGCTGCTGCATTGGGGATTAGGGTTTCACCACCTGAATTGGGCAGGATACACACAGCCCATAACTATCTTCATGACAAATACAGGGTTTCTATTCTCATGCAGTTATCTGTGTCCTTAAGGATGTGGCTTCATTGTCTTTTCTGTTGTTAACTTTATAGTTTATAAGAAGGAAAAAATGGAAAATTCTACTTTTCTGTGGAATTTCCATTAGAAAAGGGATAGTTAGTCGGGTATTAGTCCATATTGCCCACCTGAACACAGCTCACAGGTCTGGGTTAATATCAGCAAAACAGTGATAAGGAATCCTGAAGCCATCAGATAACACACAAAGTAATGTTACAAATCATGGTATGGATTTTTCTACAGTAAGTGTGCTTTTCTTACATTACTGTAACAAGTTTTTTTGTTTCTTTTTTTTTCCTGGATGGACAGCTTTGCATTAAATAAAAACAGGAAAGAGGACAAACATTGTTAATCACCCGTTGTGCCAGGCACTGTATGGCTTCTTTATGGAATCAGTTATTCCTGAGCTGGGATCTGTCATAGGGATGGGATAAGGCAGTAAACAGGAGCTGGAGTCCTGCCCTGAGGGACTTCTGTCACAGAAAAACATTTGGAGAGTGCCAGGTAAACACATGTGATGAGTGGTGGTGTGCTCCATCACACCTTCTAGGAATAAAAATAATGCAGGACAAGGGTAGACTTTGAGATGTGGGTCAGGAAAACTTTCTCAGAGGAAGATTCATGGTGACAGAGACCTGAGGAGGACAGTAAGACTGTCACTGGGAATCCATTTGTCAGTGGAACAAAGGATGGAGTGGGACTGGAGAAGTTTGGGAGCATAGAGGTGCTTATAGATGGGTAGTGCCTCTATGAGGCACTCTAGTTGAGGAGGAGAATAGAATTATGGAAGGCATGGAAATAAAGGAAAAGAGGGCAGTGGGTTGTGACTGTGGAAACAGAAGTCAGCATAAATGAGGGGGTTGTTGATGGGAGCGCAGCACAAGGAGATTGGGGATCTTGGCCTTGTTCACAAGAATATACAGAAGAAGGAGCATTGAGAGAATATGAGAAGAAGCCTTAGCGGCCGTTGACATAACAACTTCTGTTAACTTTTGCATATCTGTTGTATCCATGGGAATAAAGTCTCACATTGAGGCGCCAGTGGTGGTTTGCGGAAGCTCCTTATGTTGGGTTGTGGCCACCAGAGCCAAAAGATACCACCACAGGACAGGGAGAATGCCCAGAGGCTCTATTACTTTTCCTTGTATTCTCTATAATTTCAATAGTCTATGTATTTTCATATATTGAGTGTCTGTCCTCGTCATAACCTTTCATTTTAAAATAGTGTACACAAATTTGCTCATTAAAAATGTAATCAGAATCTTTCCACACACACCCCCCCACCTTGGATACCATATTAAGAAAAACAGCAACAAATTAATAATACAACTAGCAAAATCTGTTTATGAGAAGTAGTCTTTGTTACATATGGTGAAAAGGATTATATATATATTATATATATGATATATATATTTATATATGATATACTTTATATAATTTTCTACATTTATTTTTTCCTACTGGGAAATTTATCATAATGATACTCAGTCTCCAAGATGTGGATGTAGATTTTTTTTTCAGCCATACTTTATGTTTTAAGTATTCACTTTGAAAACAACAGCCAAATAAATGTTTCTTCAGTAAAATCAGAGTACTCAGATGTTTTCATACCAATACAAGTTGAAATCCATAATTACAAATACCGTCTTTTCCTTTCACAGAAATCCTCTTTAATCTTTTCTAAATCATGTATACTCACCCAGCACATTCAGAGCTATTTAGAAACCAAATGAAATAATCACTGATTTACTTGCTTCTCAGAGAATGTGTAATTTAAAACACCAATCACATCAATTTTCCACTCCACACAGTAGGAAAAACTTCACTCTTCATTTAAATGTAATTGTGCATGGGCAGCAGACTCCTAAAGCATGACATGCAAAAAGGAGGGGGCATTTTAGTGCTACTGAACAGGGAACACACTTCTTCACTTCAGCTATTTATTTCTGGCTTGAACATGCGCTGATTGTTTATCGAAAAATTCTGCAAAACCTGAGGAAACATTAACGGGGTATCTTGCTCACATGCAGAACTGAAAGGCACTTCTCCCTCATATGTACGGTGAGGGCCATGTGACACAATAATTTCCAAACACCTCAACTGGTTCAATTTGTTAATTTTCTAAGGTGGAAGTCAGTGGGTACAAGGTTATAATACATGAGAAACTCGTGTTTGAAGGAATCCATTCAGACAATAACACTGACCTTTTTTTTTTTTTAAAGAATTTGGACACGTCATTAAAGATCAGAATTAACAGAAAGAATGTCAAGCAATGCATGGATATTCTCTTACCTATGTTATTTATCAGTCAATGTTTTTCATCTTCATAATGTTAATATATCTATTAAAATTTAACGGTTAAGGTCTTCATTGAGCCTTCAAAGGATCAGGGATACAAACCACTGATTCTAAGCGGTTTAGTGACAATAGACATGCCATTCTGGTAAAGAGAGCAGATTAAGTTCTCAGTTTTGATAAAAACAGCTTTCCATTTTGTGAGAAAAAAAAAAAACCAACAATATTTGAATTATTTTTGCATCTTACTAGAAGCAATGTTCTTCTGTTGCCAATTTTTAACCCGAAATAGCAAAACTGAAAATATCTTTAAATCTCATATTTAATGTATCTTTAATTTTGAAACCTCACATTGGGGTGGTAAGCATTTGCTTACTCAAGTTCAGCAGCTATCTGTCCATTCTTCTGATTGTTTTCCAGCTAGGTGATCTTTACATTCTCTTCAGACAGCATAGTTGCTTTCAATTCGACCTTCCCGGTCACCACTTTCTCATCCTGCTGGCTGCTGAGCTCAGCAGAGGCCTCCACTCTCAATTCCTTTATTTGCAAAACATAAGTGATGAGCAGGCTTGCTGTTTTCAGCCAAAAACCCAGCAAAGTCCCTCGCACTCTGCATGAGAACCTGGCTGAGTGAGGACGCCATGGGCAGCCACCACAGGCCTTTGGGCAGAACGGCCCTCCCGACCAGGGCCTCTGTGTCGATGGTTCAGGAAAGAGTCTCTCCCACTGTCCCTTGACCGTGTGGATTCCAGAGTGAGG
This sequence comes from Rhinolophus hipposideros, assembly GCF_964194185.1. Classification (NCBI taxonomy): domain Eukaryota; kingdom Metazoa; phylum Chordata; class Mammalia; order Chiroptera; family Rhinolophidae; genus Rhinolophus; species Rhinolophus hipposideros. The sequence continues at coordinate 98,841,503 of NC_138053.1, forward strand.
GGGTGGCCAAGCCTGGGGGCTCAAGTGAGCTCCGCTCTGTTTTGGGTTCCAGAAACTTCTCAGCAGTCCATGGTAGCCACAGTAGACTCGAAAGTGCAGACTGCATTCACGGGGGCATGACCAAAAATACTTATTTCAGGGAAATGCCACTTGTTACCTTTCACACTGGTGAGAGTGGGCTAGGCCCGTTACTGCAGCCAGCGTCGGAGGAGGGCCGAGTATTGACCCAGCGTGGGTCCTGCCCTGAATGCCAGGCAACCTCTCTGTGACAGTTACGTAATATGGCTGGCCCAGATGGTGCCAAAGGTAACTGCCCCACTCTACTTTACTGTGATGTGCACAATTTTACCCTAATTCCTAAGATGCTGTCCAGTGGAAGCTGTCTAAAGGGACTCGGAGCGTATGGTCCTTCCCAGAGGCTGCTGCCATTTGACTTCGGAAGGGAATGTGGCCAGAGAGGTTTGTCTCCTTTTGTCAAATGCATTGAGGCTTTCAGAGTTATTCCTGGAAGATCCCAAAAAGAAATGTGTTTTTGGCTCTTAGAAAAAGAAGCAGTTTTTACCATGAGCAAGTTTGTTTTGTTTTGTTTGTTTCTGTGTGAAGTGACTTAGGAAGCATATCAGCAGGTTCTGCGGTAGCCCCACGACACAGAGAAATCCTGGGAGGGACACAGCATTCCACACTGGGGCGGAAACTCAGGAGCCCACAGGCGTCTCCCCACCAGTCACTGCGCCGGCGTCCTGCAGGCTGGGTGCCCGCAAGCTCACCCCACGGGCCTTTCTGTCGTCCATAGTCCAGAAACACACCTCCCGGAACATTGACCCCAGTCCCCATCGGAGGCACCACCAGCCTGAGCTGCCTTACTCTAAGTCTTGATTAAAAACACAGCCATGCCCCCTCCCTCCCTCACTGTCAGCCAGTCAACAGGCCATGCCCCTTCTGACCTCCAACCCCTTCTGTCTCTTCTTACAGTTTTAATCCCACTGTCACTGTCTGAAGGACTGAGATCCCAGCCCAACTGCAAATGTTCCCACTGAGTGCGGCCCCTACAGCGTGCCTGCCTGCCTGCCTGCCCCAAGCCTGCACGAAGCCTGCCTCCCCCCACCCTACTCCCCCACCCCCCAAGCCCCGGTGAACTAGACCTGAACATCCAGAGCCAGCCTGAAGGTCAGGTTCTGCACCCAGAGGTGTGGCGACACGTCCAGCCTTCTTAGGCACCCCTGTTTGTTTTACCCACCATCCCACCCACACCCCGACCTGCATGCACATGCACAATCCCTTCAATGTCTCTGCAAACGGTTTCTGTCTCTCCCAGTGCCCCCTGGTTTTCCTCCTCTGGGGAAGCCCTCCTCCTCCCGCAGGACTCCACTGTTCTCCCGCAGACCTTGGCAGACATTCCTGGATTCATCAGACAAAACTTTGCCTTCCTCAGCTCGGGTAAGGATTACCCAGCCCGAATCCATCTGCGTTAGCGTGCTTAGCCAGGAATTTGGCGCAAAGCAGGGCTGATGTATAGGATGTTATTCTTAGTCTCACTATTGATGTTGTCATTACTTTTTTTGTTATTATTTCACATGGGCTTACTTTGCTTTTTCTGTTTTTTTGTTTTGTTTTGTTTTGGGGGGGGTTTGTTGTTTTCACTTAAAAAAAAATCATTCCTCTCTATTACCATAATTAAATAATAAGAAAAGAAGTCTACTGCCGCATACACTATCTGTTTAAGAAAGAACAAATACCACACAAGTAAATTTAATAAAATCTATTTGTGGCCTAATCACCTTGGAGATGTGTTAATTTCAATTTCATATATTTCATGCTATTTAGGGAGAAAGGGTAAAATCAAGCGTTATTAACTCCAGTTGAGAATGAAGAGTTCAATAGATAAAAATTTCATTGCTTATGATTCAATTTTATTTTTATGCTAAAGTCAGCTAGATGGGGAAGTGGCTATTTCTGTAGCCCGAGGAATAATGTCCCTACAATCAAATCAGCCAGGAAAGAGCTAATGGCGATGGGGATTTTTAAAGTAACATTAAAAACCCAAGTGACCAAAGTTGAATTTAGCATTGGCTGGAAAAGCTTGTAAAAGAAAGCAAGGTTGCTAATTGTCAATATTTTCATTCATTTCTATATTCAGCACATCTATGTGCAAACTCGTTAAGGAATGCTATGTCTTGGATCAAAACTGCATGTTTCTTAAAACTATATACGCAAGAGAATACAGATCAGAAAGGAGCAGATGACCCCAGCCCTGATTCTCCTTCATTTGACCTCTGAGTCAGTAACCCAAAGGGCTCCAAGAGCTTCAGCTGAGAACCGTCTTGGTTGCTGGTAAATTAGATCATTCGACCGTTGTCAGTGGCAGGTTCTCCCCAGATTCTGCTTCTGGACACTGTCACTGACACAGAGTTACCGCGGTGGTTCTGGACTCTAAATAAGCACAATCAGAAGTGTGATTTCATTTGAAAAGAAGAAATATCCAAAGTAGCATTTCACAGCCAGTGAAAGGCTCAGAAAGGTCTCCAGGGTGGAGGAAGGGCCGCGGGGGACGCGCAGGGCTCGCTGAGTTGACTGCGATCTATAATCAATATTAACCACATCACACACAGGGAGGCTCCTCTTGCAGAAAAAAGACTTAGAGCTGTACTTCTTTTATCCCATGAAGGTCATAATCAGATGGGTGAGATGACGAGAAAAATTGATGGAAGCTAGTTGGTTCAACAATAGAGAAAAATACCTCTGTTCTGGTGAGGAATTCTCTCCAGCAATCTTGCAAAAGGACTGACCTCTACTGTAAATTTGCTTGAGAACCAGAATGGAAAGTTTAAATGAGATTTTTAGTGATTTCTGGCCTCACTGAGAGCTGGAAAATGACAATTATTCCATTTAAGAGACTTTGTGCCTGCAAAAGGTAGAAGGAGCCCCTGCTCTGACGGTCTGACGGACTAATGCAGCCGTATGTCGCCGCCTTGTTCCAGAAAACACCAGTTCTAAACACTGCTAATCACGTCAACACACATGTTCCCAGTGTCTAGTAATGAAGGGCTTGGGCAATCGGTCCTGATTTCAGGGAGGGGAGGAGAGGGAGAGATGGAGTTAGCCCTCTGGGGAGCATTCAGGTAGACAGATGGAAGTCATTTCACCAAGGAAAATTCCCACAGAAACTCTAAAACTGTCTCAGTGTCTCGCAGTGCTGCATGCCCTTGTCCCTGGAGTCCTGCAGACCCTCTTGTGAATGCTTTCTGAAACTCTGTAGTATAACTTGGATGCAGAACTCCCAGCCATTCATATGCGACAGAGACGTTTTAACAACATAACAGGGAGGAGGGACATGGCCGTGTGGAGGGGTGGTTTCCTGTGTATGCACGCCCCCAAGGTGAACACAGGACTGGTCAGTGACCCCCAGGTGACGTACTAGCACACTCTGAGAGCCTTCACAAAATGCATATGCGTGCAGACAATGGGATCTTCAACGCCACGGTCACCTGGGGAGGACTGGGTTGTTATTTCTAGTCTCAGACGTCCTGTGCCCCGGGAGCATTCTGCTTTCCTTCAGATTAATATTAGGAAGGAAAAATACATGTAAAGGGCCTATTGTTGAAGAGAAATTAGTATGCCTTTCCTTGGTCATCGCCTCTATGAACATGAAGTTCCTAAAGCCACTGCATATGTAGATGCAGGTACAGGTGTAGGTGCAGGTGTACGTATAGGTGTAGATGCAGGTACAGGTGTAGGTGCAGGTACAGGTGTAGGTGCAGGTGTAGGTGCAGGTGCAGGTACAGGTGCAGGTGCAGGTACAGGTGTACGTATAGGTGTAGGTGCAGGTACAGGTGTAGGTATAGGTGCAGGTGTAGGTGCAGGTACAGGTGCAGGTGCAGGTGTACGTATAGGTGTAGGTGCAGGTACAGGTGCAGGTGTAGGTGCAGGTGCAGGTATAGGTGCAGGTGTAGGTGCAGGTGTAGGTGCAGGTGTAGGTGCAGGTACAGGTGCAGGTGCAGGTACAGGTGTATGTATAGGTGTAGGTGCAGGTACAGGTGTAGGTATAGGTGCAGGTGTAGGTGCAGGTACAGGTGCAGGTGCAGGTGTACGTATAGGTGTAGGTGCAGGTACAGGTGCAGGTGTAGGTGCAGGTGCAGGTATAGGTGCAGGTGTAGGTGCAGGTGCAGGTGCAGGTGCAGGTGCAGGTACAGGTGCAGGTGCAGGTGCAGGTACAGGTGCAGGTGCAGGTGTAGGTGCAGGTGTAGGTGCAGGTACAGGTGCAGGTGTAGGTGCAGGTATAGGTGCAGGTGTAGGTGCAGGTACAGGTGCAGGTGCAGGTGCAGGTGTACGTATAGGTGAAGGTACAGGTGCAGGTGCAGGTGTAGGTGCAGGTGCAGGTGCAGGTACAGGTGCAGGTGTAGGTGCAGGTACAGGTGTAGGTGCAGGTACAGGTGCAGGTGTAGGTGCAGGTATAGGTGCAGGTGTAGGTGCAGGTACAGGTGCAGGTGCAGGTGTACGTATAGGTGCAGGTACAGGTGCAGGTGCAGGTGCAGGTGCAGGTGCAGGTGCAGGTGCAGGTGCAGGTGCAGGTGTAGGTGCAGGTACAGGTGCAGGTGCAGGTGTACGTATAGGTGTAGGTGCAGGTGTAGGTGCAGGTGCAGGTGCAGGTGTACGTATAGGTGTAGGTGCAGGTACAGGTGCAGGTGCAGGTGTAGGTGCAGGTGAAGGTGCAGGTACAGGTGCAGGTACAGGTGCAGGTGCAGGTGTACGTATAGGTGTAGGTGCAGGTGTAGGTGCAGGTGCAGGTGCAGGTGCAGGTGTACGTATAGGTGTAGGTGCAGGTACAGGTGCAGGTGCAGGTGTAGGTGCAGGTGTAGGTGCAGGTACAGGTGCGGGTGTAGGTGCAGGTACAGGTGCAGGTGTAGGTGCAGGTACAGGTGCAGGTACAGGTGCAGGTGTAGGTGCAGGTACAGGTGTAGGTATAGGTGCAGGTGGAGGTACAGGTGTAGGTGCAGGTGCAGGTACAGGTGCAGGTGCAGGTGTAGGTGCAGGTGTAGGTGCAGGTACAGGTGCAGGTGCATGTGTATGTATAGGTGTAGGTGCAGGTACAGGTGTAGGTATAGGTGTAGGTGTAGGTACAGGTGTAGGTGCAGGTGCAGGTGCAGGTGTAGGTATAGGTGCAGGTGCAGGTACAGGTGCAGGTGCAGGTACAGGTGTAGGTATAGGTGTAGGTGTAGGTACAGGTGTAGGTGCAGGTACAGGTGCAGGTGCAGGTACAGGTGCAGGTGCAGGTACAGGTGCAGGTGCAGGTGCAGGTGCAGGTACAGGTACAGGTGCAGGTGCAGGTACAAGTGTAGGTACAGGTGTAGATGCAGGTGCAGGTGTAGGTGTAGGCGTAGGTACAGGTGTAGGTATAGGTGTAGGTGTAGGTGCAGGTGCAGGTACAGGTGCAGGTGCAGGTACAAGTGTAGGTACAGGTGTAGATGCAGGTGCAGGTGTAGGTATAGGTGCAGGTGCAGGTACAGGTGCAGGTGCAGGTGCAGGTACAGGTGTAGGTATAGGTGTAGGTGTAGGTACAGGTGTAGGTGCAGGTGCAGGTGCAGGTGTAGGTATAGGTGCAGGTGCAGGTACAGGTGCAGGTGCAGGTACAGGTGTAGGTATAGGTGTAGGTGTAGGTACAGGTGTAGGTGCAGGTACAGGTGCAGGTGCAGGTACAGGTGCAGGTGCAGGTACAGGTGCAGGTGCAGGTGCAGGTACAGGTACAGGTGCAGGTGCAGGTACAAGTGTAGGTACAGGTGTAGATGCAGGTGCAGGTGTAGGTGTAGGCGTAGGTACAGGTGTAGGTATAGGTGTAGGTGTAGGTGCAGGTGCAGGTACAGGTGCAGGTGCAGGTACAAGTGTAGGTACAGGTGTAGATGCAGGTGCAGGTGTAGGTATAGGTGTAGGTGTAGGCGTAGGTACAGGTGTACATCATATAGGTATAGATAGATACAGATACGTATATGATAGGAATACAGTACTGATATGATACAGATAGTTATAGGCAGACATTGCTATTGACATGGTATAGATATTGATATAAATATATTGGGACAGACATTGATACAGGTCGATATAGAGACACTGATGTGATGTCTACATTGACATTGAAGTGGAGACATACAGCAGATGCAGATAGAGACACTGCTGTAGCCATACATGTTGATATGGACACAGATGTAGACATAGTTAGTGATTTGATTCAACAAAACTGTCCTTAAACTTCCACTGTGTTCGGTACGTGAAGCTATGACCGTGATCAAATGAAGAAGAATTCAGTTCAGTCCTTATCCTCATGTCGCTTACAATCTAGTGAAGGGAACTTGGAAGAAAATAACTGGTTTAGTCATAAAATAATCATATGATCACTGGTATACTTTACACCTTGGTAACAAAATCTGTGCCCTACAGAGCTCGTTACTACAAAGCTTTAGAGAAGCCATGGCAACCTGTGCTGCCAAGACCCATCAGATGGTAGGACATTAACACTCCCATTCACACAGACACTGAGCCTTGCTACCCACCTTGTCTGGCAGGTGGGGACATCCGATCCCCACCGCTTGGAAACAAAGGGAGCAGGTTGGGACTGACCAGCACTGTTGGCCAGAAGCCCTGTGACCTCTTTCCTGGACTCAGCCATCACTCCCTTTGAGCAGACTCTCTTTCTAGCTCTCACACCTACCTCCCTTTTGGGACATTTCAAAATGAGAGCAGAGAACCCTATGATTTCACTGATATGTGGTATATAAACCAAAAACAACAAAAGAACAAGACAAATAAATGAGAAACAAAAACTCATAGACACAGACAATAATTTAGTGGTTACCAGAGGGTAAAGGGGGTGGGGTGTGGGTGATGAGGGTAAGGGGGTCAAATATATGGTGATGGAAGGAGAACTGACTCTGGGTGGTGAACACACAATAGGATTTATAGATGATGTATTACAGAATTGTACACCTGAAATCTATGTAATTTTACTAACAATTGTCACCCCAATAAATTTAATAAAAAAATGAGGACAAATGTTGACTGAATTTTCCCCAAAGGAAAATTATATTTGCAATTTTTGAACCCAATACTGCTCTATGAAAGAACGTGGACGGATGAAGTGGCTGCAGACGCCGTTGACCCAAGTGGACTGCGAACGTCAGAGTTCAGGGTTCTAACGCAGGCAAGACAACACGCCACTGTCATCGCCAGTCACTGAGCAACCCCACTCACTGCTGCTGACACACTCCTTCCCATCGGTCTTTACAGAAGTGCCTACAGAGCATGCCTTGGATGCAAGTGGATTAGAAACCTTTGGGTTATGCTAATCGTGTTGTTTAATACAATAATGAGAACTCTTGTCACACAAGAAAATTGTCTATCTGTGAGAAAAAGTTCTGTGAGTTAGGAAATGAGACCTGTGGTAAACGAAAAGCTTCTGGAATGTTCCATATTTGCTTTATCAGTAACATTTGGTAACATGATGTGTATTTGCATGCTTGCACGCGCACACACACACACACACACGCACACGCAGAGCAGTGACAACATGTAGGCACTCTCTCCAGATGCTCTATGCTCTGTGTTTTGGAAACATTTTTTCATTTAACAAACCCAACAATCCTGTGAAGTAAAAGTTAGTATTAACTGGTGGAGACGGGATCCTGGAGCTCAGAAATACCCAGTAACGTGACAGCCTCAGAGAGCCTATGAGTGTCAGAATCAGAATTTTAAACCCAGTTGTGACAGATTTTAACCCCAGGTTCTTAGCCACTGCGATGGCTGTTTAGTTCAGGAAGAATGAGAGTTTCATGGAAAGGAATTATTCTCTGTTCTGCCCATCTCCGAGGTCCATTCATCACCCTCATCCGGTAATGAGACTTCAAGAACGGCCGCATTATCTGAACATCACAGCTCAGACACAGCCACCTCCTCCCCCTACAACCTCCCGAGCAGTTTCCCTCTCCTGGATTCAAGGAAAAGGGTGATAGTCCCAGGAATGTTGGGTGGAGGGAGGGTGCACAAAGATGCGATTTAGAAAAATGCTTTACCCATGAGCTGGTTCATAGCGTAGTCCTCAAAAGACGACAAATAAAAGGCATGCCTAAGTATTTCTCATGCTTTAGTACAGCACCCTCCAAAAACGTTATGCATTGTGCAAACCCAGAATGCTACTTTTGAACGTGCACTTAAAGCAATTCTTGAAATTCTTCATTAAAAGAAAGGGAGATGGGAGTTTCCTGACGACTTCAGGCCCCATCTGTTCTGTGAAGCTACAGCCATCTCAGCCTGCAGTTGGCATGGAGCGTGGCAAACATTACTCCACAATGCTCTTTATGTGCCATCAATGCACTTGCAACTCTGTAATGAAGTGCCACCAAGCATCTGTCTGGGTCCCCATGCAGAGCAAAGGCCGGGTTTGTAAAGAAAGGCTCCCCATGTCTGGATAAAATGAACTGGGTAATTTTAGCATTTTTTATCCTTTTATTTTTGCCAGAAGAATCATGCATTTCATATAATGATACCTTATTTTTTCACCCCAAGACTTAACTGAAATGGTAACTCTGAGTTGCGAATGTGTCTTTGGGGCTTCTGTGCATTTTAGGAACTAGCCATCGAAGCCCCCAGCTGACCACGTTCTTCAGAGCATCCTCGCTTCTGCTGAACAGCAGCAGCAAAGGATCTCAGCTGCTGGATGGCCATTTGATGGAGAACCGTCACAGCCACGTCAATGTTTTCTTCCCGGAGTCTCTCTTGTTTTATGTGGTTTTTAATCACAGAAGTGTAAAATCACGCCCATGCTTTACTGTGCATGTTCTCAGCGCATCTAAAAATGGGTGCCGATCGCAGAAGAAAGCCCTGACTCTGGAGGAAAGCCACAGTTTAGCTCAGACCAGGGTCCAGGTTGAGAGCTGTCCCATTCTGCAGCAGGTAGAAGGCTTGACTGGTCTGTCCATCCTCTTCTTGGAGGCCTGGGTTCTCTTGCACCTGAGAAGCACGACGTGCACTTGAGGGAGGTCAGTGCTACTCCCACAGGGTGTCACAGTCGTGCCCCCTGTGCCTTACTCTAGGGGCTGGTGTTGCACAAGCAAGGGTGTACATGTGGCCCGTCTCTCCCTCGAGGCTCCCGACAAAATCCTGCAGAGCACAATGGGAAGTGGTCTGTGATTCCTTTCTGCTTTGTTCTGTAGGAACAGCAGCAGCTCTGATGTTCCAGAAAGCCTTCTGAACTGAATGGGACGGCTGGCGGCAAGCCATGAGTTAGCACTGCAATTCAACAGACTCAGGGACAGCCTCCAAATGGCCCTGTGAGCACCCGTGAGCTCTCCTGCCCTCCTGCTTTGGGCAGCGTCACGCTCAGGGAAATGTCCGACGTGTGGTTGTTTCCGTCTGGGAACCCAGCAAGCAGCCCTCCAGCAACTCCCAGTGTTTTATGTAGCAGCTTCGGATCACACACGAGCGATTCCCAGTGCGTGCAGCCACACCGGGCCATGCTGAGCGGGTGACGTGGAGGTCAATGGCATCCTCAGTCCAACGTTCCGTGGCGTATCAGGGAACTGGGAAGTGTGCAAGTAAATGGGCACATTTTAGGGGGGAATTCCCTGAAGTTTGGGGATCCTGAGATTCAGCATTCACCAAACCTCCCCAGACACTTACATGGGTGACAGTTTTACAAAGGAAATGCAAATGTATCTTTGCGTAAAGTATACATTTTAAGCATAAAAATGCTTAAAGCATTTTTAATCAGAGGCTACATATTGCTGATAAATATCTTTACAGGCATTCGAACTAAGGGACGTTGTGACGCTATCCCGCAGCAGTGCAGTGGTTGGAAGGGTGTGCACAGCTGCACGCTATGTGCTAGTGATTTATGTATGTGTACTGAGGTGCTCTATCATTTCTGTCGACAATGTTACAAACTAAATAACACTGCCCCACATTTCACTGACGATAAAAATGACACTCTGCCCCCAGACCAACAACCAATGGCAGAACAAAGATTTAAACTCAAGCCTATCCAATACCAACGGCATATTCTTATTTTTATACATAAATAGTAACCCCTACTTTTGGTGCTCAGAGTCAGGAGCTAGTGGATTCCCTCGGGGTGAGTGACTCACTCCAGTGTACCCAGCCTGTTTTTGGTGGCATTTGTCCTCATCACAGGCAAGCATGCTCCATTTGGGACCAATCATGGAAGGGACCCACGGATGAAGAATGAAATGGAAGCAGCAGTTCTAGGCTGTGCACACTCCGTCCTGCCGGACACCACGGCTATTTCAAACCCATGTGCCAGGCCTCTTACAAGGACGTCTGCCAATGAAGCTGCAGGTCAAGGCCAAGGTCAAATCCTCTCATCCAATAGTCCAAGTCCTGCGTGGCCGCATAACCAGGCAGCGAGCAGTTGGAGAAGAGCGGGATGCTTGCACTGTAGTTGTTTCAATCTACTCCCTGGCAGGGAGCGCACTCCCCAAAGCCACTCCTGGTCTGTGTGTAATGGAGGAATGAAAGGAAATTTCTCAATGAGGAAACTTTAGCATTAAATCTTCAGAGGTAACCAACTAGCAGGCACTTAACAGCATCCTGTGGAATGGCCACGGCTGGCACTACCGGGCTGGCGCCAGCCTCCCCACTCAACTAGAGAACAGTTTAGTCCTGAGCTAACAGCCTGGAGCACCCAGCGACACAAGGACGCAAGGTCACCTGATGGTGGATGGGACACCGTGAAGATGGTCCAACAGCAGCAGCACAGCTTCCAGTGGAGTCCGCTTCCAGCCTGCTTCTCACATTTAAGGAGCATAACACAATGTTTGTCATACGCCGCAACGGGAAGGAGAGGATGGACTTTTGCTGACACTTTTTGTCTCCGATGAGAGCAAGTTGATGTAAACTGGACATGCCTCATTTTCCTCAGGAAACGCAGCTTTGAGATGAGCCCCCACCCCGCACATTCTTCACTGGAAAGTTCCCTTATCAAGATTGCATGTGATAGACAGAGCTATTTTGAAAGTCAATGTCTCACTCTTTTGAAATCTTCGCTCGCTGCGTGTTTGCAGATGCAAGCTTCAAACTGTCAGCGTTTTGTTGCTGTTGATAAAGCCGGCCTGGGATTGATGCCCAGAGGGGGGTCTGACTAGAAATTAGGAGACAAAACTTGAATTAAATTAATTCTCTCCATAGCTCAGGGAATAAAGGCAAAGACAACACAGTCTCCAAGCCACGGGGATGGATGCTCCATAATTGTTATTGGTCAATGGACATCTTGCTTTCCTAGCTTTAATGCCATTTCTTACACACTCTGTATTTGCCAAGATAATATTTCTGGCAACATCTGAATCCTGGGGCCCTCCAAGTGACGTTGTCAGCAGCCCACTTAATGCTGCTAAATGCTAGCTGGTCATTGTGTGAATAGCAGTGTCGGAACGAAAGTACCTGGCGTTTCTTCAGCAGTGTTAACCATTTGCACCATAAACCTCAGTTAGCTTTTGATAGATTTTAAACGATTTTACAGTACACATTTTTCTCTCCCAATTTAGCTATTTCAGGAACTACATAAAATTGTCAAAACTTCTCAATAAATGTTGTGGCCACACAAATGATTTCAGGCACTCTAAGCAATTTAACTGTAAAATTAAAGTAGAGTTTCTTTGGGGGTGATAAAATTACCCTGGAATTAGACAGTTATCATAGTCATACGATTTGATGAACATTCTAACATCTTCTGGATTGCAGACTTTAAAATGGTGAGTTTTATGGCATGTGAAGTATATCTCAATAAAAATAAAATGAACCCAGGGGACCAGCACGGCCATCCATTAAACCTACCAGCTATTCTGTGGGGCCGTCAGCCAGACATCCATCTGAAGGGTTCATTTCTTAAGTGTTCCTCCTAAAATGTTTCTTAAATGTGTCACTTCCACATTTCTGCCCATTTGAGGAATGAGCCTGAGTTTTTCAAGTTATGAGGACTCGTGTGACGATGTGTTAAAAGGGTCCTAAAATAAATTCCTTGGATGGGCAGACATCTAGTAGCGTAAATCACAACAGAAGATACAGTGTGTGTGACAGACGGCCATTGCAGGTATCATTTCACGAAGTTGTGGTTTCGGTTCTGCGTGTGCATATATTTTTATTGGACCACAACGTAAAATGGGTTATTTGCTGTGGTTCACATTTAGAATTCAGAAGGCGTCCGCATTCAGTCCCCTTGGAGCTATCTGTGTCCAGGCACGGTACATGGCTGTTGTCGTCTCCAGGCACTCCAAGATGCAGAAGGGCCACTCTATGAGCTGATGATGTCTTAAGTGTTTAGTGTGTACTTACTACACATAGGAGAATTTTAAACATAAAGTAAATCAACCGTCTCCATCCGCTGGCTGATCACCGGACCCAGTTATTCTTTCTGTGGGTAGAGCGGTGCTCCCCTCAGCGTGTAGGTTAGCACCCCCGTGAGCAGGTCCAGGCGCTGAGACCGTGAACATGCCTACCAGCGTGTACGGGTGTGCAGCCCGCTGCAGAACACGTGTTCTCATCGAAATCGTTATCCTTGTCAAAACCATTGATTTCATGAGGGTCCGTGGGGCTCTTCTGACCGGGAAAGCTGCAGGCTCCCAGCAGCCAGGGGCAGCTCCTTGCAGAGGGAGCAGAAATAGCAGTGCGTCTGTCAGCTCACGCTGCTACCACGAAATACCACAGGCTGGGGAACCTAAACAACAGACGTCTAATTCTCGCAGTTCAGAGGATGGGAAGTCTGCGAGCATCCTTGCCAGAATAAAGTCTGAGAAAAATTGGGCAACAACTGTTTTAATTCTGCTGATTTTGTTGTCACTGTTTACCAGCCTGATCTGCGGGGACATCGCATTTTGGAATATGAGAAGCCTTAGAGAGCGCCATTGTGCAGGGCATTGTTTCTCTAGAACAAGTAAATAATTTTGTGGATCTGAAGGAGCTGGTAAAGTCTAGAGGTCGTGATGTGCATTGAAAACATGCAAGACCCCTTGTAAACTGCGGGCTACCCCACAACATGAGATGACTTTCTCCGTGATAGGAGACAGTGCTCACTAACACAGACACGAAGGTCAGCGGCAACTTTGCAAGGATCATTTTCATTTTGTTTTTCTACCACACCCCTGAGTATCCTTATCTCTCCATGCTGCATATTGATTCAGTAATTGATAATATAAGAAAAACTAAACTTCTGAACTGTGACAATAATACACTTTCTTACCATTAGAAAGGACATTTTAAAGATATTTAGTACATTCTGTATTGAAGTCCCCATCCTTCTAAATCTTTCTCAAATTCAACTGCATCTAAGAATTCCTTTCTGACCAGAGTCTCAAGGTCATCTCCCCAAGTCCTCAACCCTGTAGTAACTAATAACCATGACGTAATTGTTAATCATGTGTGTTCTGTATTTCAGGACCTAAGGCACTATTTCAGTTTCAGACTTACCGAACAAGAAAAAAATGGGCAAATTGGAACCGATGAGCTGTGGAATGTGGCTAACTCAAATACACTCTTGAAGAAGCACCGACCCTGCGTCTCCCTTGCCACGCCTCTCTCCTTTCCTCTTCCCGGATCCTTCTGGTCTCCCGGAAGTGTCTGGTAAGCACGCCATCTTCCTCACCTGTCAGCCTAACGGCCACTTCTTCAGAAAGACACGCCCCAACCCACCGCAGTCACGGCACGAAGCTACTGTATCATCCTGTACTTCTCCTCCACTGCACCTGTCACTTCATGTTTGTTTGCAAGAATTTAGATGATTGTCTGTCTCCACCCGGGTGGGTGCCATCTTGCTTTTAGTCATCCATGACCACAGCTCCATGACAATGTGGCATCAGCTGACCCACCACTCACCAATGACCCTGTCATGGTAGATAAACTATCACTCTGTGTCCCCTGTTGCTTATCTATATCCAGGGACATCCATAGCATCTATTTCATACAACTGAAATAAAACACTCCATGTAGCCGTGACACTTAATATGCTTTCACTTAATTTTTCTACTACCAGTAACAATTGTTTAATAACACATACTTGAAATCAGCTAACCATTCTGTTTCCAGGTAAAATAGTTTTGCTTGAGCCTGTGGCATGGAAATAACTAAGCAGAGGAAAGGACAAAGTGTCAACAAAAGGAAACATGGATATTTGCGGGAGAACAAGTCGCAAAGCCAAAGCAATTTCAGGAAAGGATTTTCAAAATGGGAAACACTGGATACGGTTGGATTGAGTGCTTGCTATCCCTTATCTCCTGCTGTCCTGCAGCTGCATGAAATCTTGTCACCAAAGTCCCATGAGCATGTGTTTCTCAAATCCATGGCTTTTTAAATGATGGAATGGGAGCACGTATAACAACCTCTTTTCAAATCAGTGGAAAATAATCCAATCCAAAATAGTCTCTGGAAGTCCGAAGTTGTGCGAGTCCACTGCAGTGATGTCCATCATGACCTCACGGGTACTGCCATCACGGTGCTAACTCAGCGAGTGGTGTGACCCCTTCCTGATGACAGCATGGCTCCCACTACGGGCACAGTGCTGTCTGCAGGGGGGGGGGCGGGGGGGGGAGGAGGGAGGGGGAGGGCTGCAAGGGATGTTTCCACTGAAAATCTTTGTGAAGGATAGTCTTTTAAAAAACTCGCCATCAGTTCCTCACACAGGAATGATTTTACTTTCATTTACTCAAAGACAGTAATGTTTTGCTTCTACTAATGGAGGCAAGAGGTTGTGATGTGATTAATCCTGCCCTCGTGACTCCTCGGTGACAACTGGTGGCTGAAGACTTGACTTCCACACAATAAGTACTTGCTGTAGTTATGCAGGGACATTTAGCAATGGCCTGATAACTGAGTTATGTGAAGTGGCTGTGACCGAGTCCTTCCGGGGAGGTGTGGGCTGCAGGCAGAGAGTGGGGACAGTGTGCGGTTGCTTCTGGGGACATCACGGGAAGTCTGTCTGAGCGCTGTGTCCCCTATTTGTGCCAGCAGGGGGGAGGAGCTTCCGTTTCTGGTCTCAGCTCTCCTGCTTAGAGATGCATGACCCACATGCAATGGGCCAGATTTGGGAAGAACTGCCGGCCTGGATACAAGAACAGCTCTTGTTCTAGCGATGCCTTAAAACTTAAAACACGTTTCTTTGTGTTTTACAGTATCAGAGTCATGCATCTTTCTTCACTTCTGTAGGTCTCAGAAGTATCCCTTGGGGGTGGCCCAGGACCCTCTGTGGATGCAGAAGAACCCAGAAGTGGCCAGAGACGGGTGGGCAGAGCCCAGGCAGCCCCCCCCTTTCTCTCGCTCCCTCTCCGCTGGGCTGATTTTTAACTCTCCACTCAAAATCGTGTCTGTGTTTTCTCAACAAACCTCTTTTGGCTTTTGTGCCGGGAGAAAGGCCGCCGTTCCTAACCTGTGAAGCCACGCTGTAAGCCACGCTGTGCTCTCACCACATGGACGGTCACGGCTCTGAACCCTGCAGCAGAGTAAGGCCCTCCGACCCCTCCGTCCACATGTACGTCCCCAGAAAAGTGTTTCCTTTGTGAAGGGTACACTGGTCTGTCCTTTCAGAGGCGTTTGTAAGGGTCATGATGCTTTCGGAATTACGGTTTCATGTGTTGTAAGACAGAAGCTGTGTCTCAGAAACACCGAAGTTCTGAACTAACATTTACCTGTTTCTATAGACGCAAAGGTATCGGACCACGGCAGGCTCGTGGATGGCGAGGAAGTCACGTCGTATTGCTCTTGCAGCCAATCGTATCTGCCCTCGCTGCAAGCGGCGGGGAAAGAATTTCCCGTCCGTGCTTCTCCAGCACGTTGTATTGTAGGTGGTGGGCCGCTTGCTGCCATTTTTCAGGGCAACCTGGCGCCCCCACATATCAGGGTCTCGTATCAGCATCGCTCTGGTCACAAAGGGAACAAAGCACAGGAAGGAAATCATCGGCTCACTCCCCAGCCGCCGTCTGTCCAGCGGCCTGAACGCAGCCGGGAAGCACAGGGCCTCAGACTCTGCGCCCGGGACCAGAGAAGCCTCCCCAGGACTCTCAGCCCACCAGCGGTTCCCCAAATGCCTGGCGTCCTCCATGTCCCCAGCCAGAACAGAACGCGACGGACCGACGAGAGACACCCCCATCAGGTGTGTCCGGCCGGGGTGACCTGCTCTGACTGCGGCCAGCCCCCTGCGCTCCTCCACTCGTTCCCTCACCTGCAAGAGGCTACTTACTGCGCAGACATCACCGTGTCCTCCTCGGGGTTCCCTGAGGGCACTGGGGCCAGCGTGTGGCATTGGCAGGTCATTAGTAAGTGTTGGCTGTGGGCTGTGGCAGGTCAGGGAGAATCAGTGAAATGAAAAGAACAATACGTGATATAACAACATAATCAACACCTGGTTTATTAATTCTCAAAGAGAAAAAATGTGAAAAACAGGAAAAGAAAGGTCGGGAGGGCAGGGAAGCGATGTCTGTTCCACACCAAGTGCGGCAGAGCATGCGTCCCGTCTAGGAACGTCCTGCGGACAAGAGGTGACAAGAGGTGACGTGGAGAACGTTCCATTAGTCCCACCTACCCTGAGAGCTCACAGACCTCATGCGAATAATCGCAGGGCACGTTGTAAATCACTTGTACACAGGCGAATGTTGTCCGCAATTTAAAGCAGGGTCCCACATGGCTGAGGGCTGTGTTTTTGTTTTGTTTTGTTTTGTTTTGTTTTTACCTTGGAAATATGTTTTTACAAATCCAATGCTGAATGTTACTGCAAATTTGAATATAAACCATTAAAATCTATAGTTCCAAAGAAAAAAAGGGTACTTAAGCCCCTCTCCATTCATGCATAGCATTAAAAGTTGTTTTTGGATTTTGCTTAAAATCTATTTTTGTATAAAAAAAAAGTCAATGTTGCTACAAGAACTTGTCATAAAGGCTCCATAAATACACACTTAGAAACACAAACTAAAAAGCACAATGCTGACTCATTATAAAATGATTATGAGCCATGTTAAATGTGTTAGTAGCTTGATTTTTGTATAATTAATAAAACGTTTATTAGAAGACACTATGGAAGAAAAATGTAACAATTTGTATACATTTCAAAATACAAAAAGGGGGTTGATTATTAATAAATGTCCCATGAACTTTCAAAAGGTGATGTTTGTGAGTAAAGCAAGAAAAAGAAAGAGAGAAAACCCGTATCATCCTCAGCGGAAGAATGCCTCGTACAGAACCCTGTTTCAAAGTGCAAAGTCTCACTCTAAAACCGGGACATACCTCAAAGACTCCCTACATTACAACCCATTTTTGGTAACCCAAGAGGGATCCTTCTAGAAACTAAAGTGAAACATGTAGAAAAGATGGCAAGTGTAGCTTTTCTGGGGAAAGGTATATGCCGCCCGAATATTTTCAGCAAGGAAGACTTCAGCCTTCATTCAACAAGGGGCTCATTAAATTTCCTTCTTCTCCATCAGAAACGCATCCCGTAGAATAAGCTCCATTTTTCAGGCTGCCTTCCCATTTCAAAGCACTGTTGGCTGATATGCCGTCATATCTGTAGGCATCTTTTTTCCACCAGTTTAAACTATTAGATGCTATCGAATGGTTAAGCATAAATGCCAACCATTTTCTTTTAAGAATGAAGTATTTTAATAACCAATCTTTGCCGTTGTTTGTTTTCTAGACCGAAAGAGATCAAAATGGTTTTGTCCCACGTTGGGTATTTAGAAGCTTTTCACTTATGACACAGGCCAGGCCTGAAAGCCTGTGTGTGACCCAGCGCGTGTCTGGAGAGGACAGTGGGATCCGTTTCCTTTGGCACGGCACTCCTGACCCGCATTCCACTGCAGTTATTAGTCAAAGTAATAGTTTATTTTGTTCACCAGAAAAATAAACCACGATGCACTCAGCACCGCGGTTCCCTGAGCTTTGTTTGACTTAGGAAGTGCTCTTATTGTGAAAAATTATTCAATAATGGATGAGGAGTCTGTGAAAACTTCTCCCGAACAACATTAATTTGCCAGCATTATATGGCACTGCCACTGAAAGGGACCACCAAGGGTTATCTGGGGGCTGACAGGGCCAGAGAAGGAAACGCCACCAGGGTGGGGGAGGCCGGGTGCAGGCGGCGTCCACAGCGCCCCCTCCTGGGAAAAGGGGGGGTGGCCTGCTTCAAACAAACAAAACAGTGTATCAGTGTTTTCTCAGATCACGCTTCAACAGGGGTACACGAGCAAGGGGAAAGTTTGGGCTAAGTTATGGCCCAGGACAGAAGCCCTGTCAGCTCTTAGAATTCCCAAATTTATGCTGTCCTGCTCACTCTTCAACAAATGTCCCCAAATGCAGGTTTAATCCATAACTCTTCTTCTAGATGGAGGCAGTATTTTACGCGGGTGAGGATTCACCTTTACTCTCTGTCACATTAGTTGTCTTTTAACATGATCTTGGAAGGTCCAATATGGCATTTCTTGAGAGAAATAAATTTCTTGCAAGTACGGTCCTGTCTCACCTCTCTCCCTCTCCCAGTCCCTGCTCCTCCTTTGTTACTGTCTCCGGAGTTTTCCTTGTGACATTTGACTCGCCCTTGCCTCCTGGGAGCTCAGGTCTCAGGAGATAATGCCAGAAGAGATACCGACCCCTCCAATTCAGACAATGGTCACTTTTCCCCGTGTGGTGGCCCACTCAGGCACCTTCCTCAGTGTCAGCTCCATTTTCCCAAGGACACGTCGGCAGCAATGAGACCCCACGCCTGTGGGAGCCACTTATCCTGCGACCTTCGTCTCACCAGAAAATAGACAGGGCTTCAGGCCGTCCATGTCATCTTCCTCCTTGAGTCCTGACCTCTGGTCTTCCTTTGCCAAGGGCTTTGGCTGCTGCCAGCCAGGTGGCAGGACGCAGCGCCCACATGGAGGGAGCACAGATACAACACACTGAGCAGGTACAACACACCTGACAGGCCCCAATTGGGAGAGGAAACACAAGGGACAGAAAAATAACCCAGAAAACTCCGAGTCCCGAGTCTTAATGCAACGTGCCCAGGGCCAACGGGCTGGTCCCTGTCGGCATCCACAGCCATCAGGCCGCTCCTGGGTGGACACAAACTCCGGGACAGGGTCACAGTGACAGAATCTTCTTGTCCAGGGTCCCGAGTGTGACAGAGCCCAGCTGCCTCCAGGTCACAGCTGGATTTTCAGGGCAGTCTGCTCCATTCACCATTTCTATGTAAGATTTAAACAAACCGAAACAGAATGACCAAATTATGTCATTTTTGTGGACGTCTTTCAATGATGGATGCCGTACTGTTTCAGTTAACATAACCGTTTCTGCTAAAAATCTTCCTCAAGATTAAGTATCTTCAAATTAAAATGTATTTGAGTTGTACCGGGGACTCCATCCATTATGAAACAAAGTTGTGAATGAGTGTGTATTGGGATGGGTGAGAGATTTCAAGCTTTTGGGTGAAGTTTCAGGGAATTATGACCCATGTTAATTCAAGGATGTAGAAGCCGAAATTACAGAATCAGAAAGCTCGTGAACTGCCTCGGTTTTGAGAACGAATGATTTTGTCTCGTTATTTCCCTGTCAAAGCCTCCTCTTGATCTCCCTCTGCACTCAGGGACTAAGGCTGTGGCTGACATTACTGGCTCTGTGGGGAGATTGAGGCTCTTGTAAGAGGAAATGGCTGTTCCCTCCTGAGCTACACAAGGGCCTCGGTGACACAGCTAGACTTCTCTGCTGTGTCACAGGGGGACCCAGCGAGGTCATTAGATTTCCAGCTCCCATTCCCCTCGTCTGAGAACTGGGAGACAGAGGCCCTATGCCCCAGCGGGTGTGAGGCTTCCCGGGATGGCATCGCCCTTCGGCACAGGGCGGCCCGTGTCTCCTAGCTGTGATCTCTATAACCAGTCAACAGCGACAGAGCTCAGCCAACCCGCCTGCAACTGCCCCAGGTTGGGGGCAGACATGATGGGGCTCACCCCGCTTCTAGTTTTCCCTTTCGTCAGAGAAGCTGAGAGCTTAAGTGCTTTTGTGTTTAGTCATTTATAAACAGTCTCTGCTATAGCATTTCTAAACACAATGGGAAGTGTTTAGCTTTTCCCAGAGTGACACAGGACCCTGGGATGGCCAGGCACAGGGCTGCCAGTGTGGAGGGCCTGCTGGGCCACAGGAGGAATTGGTCATTGCCCTGCCTGTTTTCTTTCCATTCGGAGCGCCTCTGCTCCTAGAGGCTGATTTCTGAGCCCAGGACCACAGGCTCCGTGTCTGGAGCTGGGGAGACTGAACAAAGGGGCGATGGCACAGGTGGTTTGCTGCAACCCAACGCCCTGATGTCCCACCCCTGGTCAGCCTTCCTCGCAGCTCAGTCTCCACTGCTCTGCCCAGCCAGGCAGACGGGAGCCTTGACAAAGACACCATGACAGGGTCTCAGTGAAAAATGACAGAGTCACAAAAAGATGAAGGAATGAAGTTGCACTCTGTCAAGCAGATTTGAAAGTAAAAGAAACAAGCTTTCCTCTCGATTTATGGAAAATGATTTACAATATATCCAAGAAGTTGTTTTATTTGGGTAAATAAGGGGGGGAGGGATTGCTGTCTGTGTAGAACCTTGTTGAAAGCGTGTGCTGTGGCCACCCTTCTCCCTTAGATTTAAACTAAGCGTCCTTTTTATGTTGTGATAATTGCTGCATTGACTTCATTTAAATAAAGAAAAATATCACACTGTGATGGAATTTAAACTATGAGGGGACTTTCAACCTGGAACAATTATGCGACACTCTAACATATTAAGATACAATTAGTAGGACTGGAATATTTCCAGAGCCCTGGCTTCTGATACTTTCTGAATAATTTCTTTAAAGTGTTTTTTTTTTTCCCCTCTTTTATTATACCTTCTTATTGCTTCAGTAATTATTTTGATTATCCTTTCCGGTGGCTGTTTTGTAGCCAAGGCTGGGAGTGGGGTTTTACACATGCAGGGCCATTCACTAAGGTTGTTCAAGCACTTCAGGTCTGAGTCCCCTGTACTCCAAGGGAAGGGATTATTTTAACAAGTCCCCATCGCATGGGGCACTTTGTGATGCATGGTTTCAACTCCACACCCCTATTTTTTATCATAAACGAGGAATGCCTAATAATATACTAATTATAACCCATTTGGGAAAAAGAGGTTTTCATTTCAAAACAAAAATTCGCAATGCTTATTTATCTAATGATTGGTGGGGTATCCCTGGGTACCGATGTTATGGGTCTATTAAGGAGATATTTCAGTCTTTAAAACCTTTTGCCTAGAGCAAAACTCGCCTTTTCCTGCCAGCATTGGGGTATCTCCTGCCAAGAGCGAGTTTCTATGTAGGAAAAGGCAGCTGCTGAAATAAATATCACACATATGACCCATTTCCTGAAGAAAAATAGAGTGCTATTTGGACATGTTTGTTCTATTCATCTATCATTTAATAATGTGTTCATTCATTTTCCATCTTCAGTGAGGAAGACTAATTTTTTTACTCCGACAAAAGCAGAAAGATGTCCTGGAGTGCCTGAATGGCTGGGTTTGTGCATTGCCTTCCTCTGCCCAGCTCCCGTCTGCTTTCCAATGGGAAACATTCCCCACTCAAGAGAATAGGGACGTGAGCTACAGAAGGTTAATCACCCGCCAGCTTTCCTGCCTCCCCAGGAAGAGCTTCCTGTACCTGCCCTCAGCCTTCCAGTCAAAACTTTCTGGGGCAGATGGCTGCAAGCAGCACTTGAGTCTGGGGTCCCAAGGACACCTCCTTTGGGATAGAATCCCCATCATGCCTTTGTCACCATTGGATGCTTGACAGGCTACAAATAAGACACCTGACTCAGGGGTGGGACCGACCGCTGGAACCCCAACCCTGAGAGAAGGCAGCATTTTCGGTGTTGGATGGCTATGTCATCTCTATCCTCCTCACGTTTCCTCTCCACTGTCCCCTTCTTCTTTCCTTCTTTATCCCAATCCTCACTCTCCCACGTCCGGCTCTCCTCTCCCCACATGGTACCACCCATCTTCCTTTGCTCTTTCTATTTCTTTTTTTTTCAATCTTCTCCTCTACTCCCCTTTCAACATTTGGGAAAACACTGTAATTGGAAAAAATATGAGTAGATAACTTAAAACCCAAATGAAGGCTAAGTGTTTATTATACACTCTTTTATGAAAAAAATCCATCAACAGAAGGGTAACAACTACACCATCGTCCATGTGTGGTGCTTATGCTCAGCGTTTGGTGAGAAGTTGCCCATAAATCAGTTTGAAGACTCAGAGGCAGGATCTGGAAGCCAGAGGCCCGAGAAGACCATTAACTAAAATGAGCGCACGGCTATTATGTAACACAAAGAGGAACTCAGAATCGGCCGGCTGCACTGCCGAGCGTGAAGTTTTTACCACAATTCCGCACATTGCAGTGGCATTTCCACTAGCTTTTCAATTCGTTAACAACAGGCTTTCTCACATTTTCTATTTATACTTTTGTTTGCGTGTGTAGGCGGGTCATGTTTTACTGGGAATTTTGCAACGTTTTTGCCTTTTCACATAAAAGGAAAATCTTTCTCCCCTGGTTTTATTGAGAGATAATTGACATACAAGATTGTATTCATTGTAGGTGTACACTATGTTGATTTAATACCGTTATAGACTGTGAGGTGATCACCCCCATAAGTCTCGTTAGCATGCCTCCCCTCACCTAGCGACACATTTTTTTTTCCTTGTGATGAGAACTGCTGAGGTCTGCTCTCTCAACGACTGTCAAATATAGTGGACCGTGCAGTTGACTACAGTCACCATGCTGTACCTTAGATCCCCAGAACTTGTTTATCTTATAACTAACGGTTTGCACCTTTTGCCCCCTTTCAACCATTCCCAAGCCCCTGCCCCCACCCTTGGCAACCACCACTCTACTCTGGTTCTATGAGTTTGGTGTGTTTTTTAGATCCCACATACACAAGTAAGTGAGATCACGCGGTATTTGTCTCTCTGTGTCTGACTTGTTTCACTTTGCATAATGTCCTAATACCTTGTACTATTGTTTTAACTTTAAAACAAGGAGAGGATAAAAAAAAAAGAGAGAGAGAGATGAGTTTTTAGGCTTGAAGATGTTTGCTCATCCCAAGGGGGAGGCACCAAGGCATGTCGTTTCCAATGGTGACCCCAAACGACTTGCCCAAAAAAGGCACGTTCTGTAGAACAGCCTTACCAGCCTGCAGGAAGGGAGCTTGCCTGGGCTGTAACTTCCTTGGAAATCACTGGATCTACATTTGACTGCAGTGGAGTCTGCAGAACTTGGAAAAAAAGCAAGAATGTCCTCGGCTGTCAGAGGCTGGCGATGATGTGACTTGTATCACGCAGTCCGCACGCAAAGCACAGAGAACGGGAGGCAGGACGTGCTGACGAGCCCCGGGGAAACCAGCTCAGAGCAGCAGGGCTCGGTCCTGCTGGAGGCCACCTTCCGTGACGGGAGTCACTGCTGTGATGGCGTCAGCCTGCCGTGTCGCTGGCCAGTCTGGACCGGAGACTTCTCCAGGATCGTTCACTGAAGGTGTGTTGCTTTTCACAACAGCCCTGGGGGTAAAACGTTGACAATATATTCAATGTTCATAAATAGGATTCTTTCCAATCAGGACATGAGACAATGACAAATTGCTTTTTTCAACTAAGAATTTATTTGTTTATTATAAATAAAATTTCATATATTGGTTCTTGTTACAAAGAGTGTTGAGGGGTTTTTGTTGTTGTGTTGTTATCCTTCTCTTTACCTAAGGAACTAGATGTTGAAAAATGGTGATTTGTATGATCCTTTTAGAGATGACCACCAGGTGAGCACATGGATATTCAAGTCTGTGAAGGCTCTAGAAACAGACACTTGGCAAATAAATGCAAGATGTCAGCATGAATCCTGTTTTATGAGCATGTGATTTAGGCTTCCAGCCTTTAAGTAATAAGAAACCAGCATACACGGGCACCTGCAAAGGCATTTCTAATTCATCAGATCCGTGGCAGTGTGGAGGATGTGGATGGAAGGACAGGATAGCCTGGGCACAGAACCAGCACTGACCCTCGTGACCCAGAGAGGGAGACACGGTGTCCTGCTCCAGCCCCCTGATGCCGACAAACCCCAACCCCGCCGTGTGTTATCCAACATCGGGAGACTCGGCCACCTTTTCTATATCAGATCGTACGAAGACTGGCTGTCTAGAAGGAAGAGCAGCAAGCTTTCAATGGGAACCGGTGTTCACACAGAACCCACTGCACGTGCCTCAGGCACACGCAAGGCGGAAGCCTCCCACCTGTCCTGATGCCAAAGGGAAGAATGGTTTCCAGCAACAAGGAGGGAAGAAGGAGAGCCCCCAGGTGAGGCAGCCACCAACAAGGGAGCTGGCATGGCCCTGACAGGCGTGGGTCTCCCAGCAGGTCTGCCATTTTCATTCATCCAGGGAGGGGAGGACTCTTGATAGGCAGTTCTGAGCATGAGCTGGGCTGGCAGGACTTGCTGTGGTTTGGGTCGTCATGGCTTTGGCCTGGACCCCACTGTGCAGTGGGGCCTTATAAGTAACCCAAAGTCAGCAGGGCCCCTAACGGCACTATGGGGACACGTGTTACAGGCTGGTGTCCACGCCCAACAGAAATGGCTGGATCCTTCATGTTTCCCATGAAAAAATTAACTTCCCAACCCCTTGAAAACATAATCATCACACAATTCCTTCCAAACACACCAATGGCAGTATCTAAGTACAGTTCATTGCAACATGCAAATGTGTTTCTAAGGCCTTCATTATTGTGGAAAAGAGGCTGATGATCCAGAAATTTATGTTCCTTAGCTGAGAAGGCTTGGGACCAAGAATGGAATTTCCAAGGTGTCATTTCTTAGAAGAAGCCAACAACATTACATACTTAATGGAACATTACTCGGTCCTAAAAATGAATGAAATCTTGTGGTTTGTGACAACATGTCACTTCCATGGGGTTCTTGAGGGGTCATGCGGGACAGTGGAGCATGGTGCCAGCTTTTGGTCTCTGGCGTCAGATGATGGGTGCTGAGGGGGCCTGCATGTCCTGGCCATTCTGAATAGCGCCGCAATGAACATAGGGGTGCAGATATCTTTTCCAATTAGTGTTTTGGATTTCTTCAGATAAATACCCAGAAGTGGAATTGCACAGTGATAAGGTATACCAATTTTTTATTTGTTTCAGGAACCTCCACACTGCCTTCCACAGCGGCTGCACCAGTCTGCATTCCCACCAACAGTGTATGAGGGTTCCTTTTTCTCCACAGCCTCTCCAACACTTGTTACTATTTGTCTTGTTGATGATAGCCATTCTGACTGGGGTGAGGTGATATCTCATTGTGGTTTTCATTTGCATTTCTCTGATGATTAGTGATGTTGAGCATGTTTTCATATGTCTATTTGCCATTTGTATATCCTCTTTGGAGAAATGTCTCTTTAGGTCCTCTGCCCATTTTTCAATTGGGTTGTTTGTTTTTTTGTTGTTTAGCTTCATGAGTTCCTTGTATATTTTGGATATTAGCCCCTAATCGGAGGCACTGTTTGCAAAACTCTTCTCCCATTCAGTCTGTTGCTTCTTTATTTTGTCGATGGTTTCTTTTGCTGTGCAGAAACTTTTAAGTTTTACATAGTCCCATTCGTTTATTTTAGCTTTTACTTCCATTGCGTTTGGAGTCAAATTCATAAAATGCTCTTTAAACCCAAGGTCCATAAGTTTAGTACCTATGTTTTCTCCTGTGCAGTTTATTGTGTCAGGTCTTATGCTTAAGTCTTTGATCCATTTTGAATTAATTTTAGTACATGGTGACAGATAACAGTCCAGTTTCATTCTCTTGCACGTGGCTATCCAATTCTCCCAGCACCATTTATTGAAGAGACTGTCTTTCCTCCATTGTATGTTTTTAGCTTCTTTGTCAAAAATTATCTGTCCATATTTATGTGATTTTATTTCTGGGTTCTCAATTCTATTCCAT
Organism: Rhinolophus hipposideros; assembly: GCF_964194185.1. Lineage (NCBI taxonomy): Eukaryota > Metazoa > Chordata > Mammalia > Chiroptera > Rhinolophidae > Rhinolophus > Rhinolophus hipposideros. Next base: position 98,867,479 of record NC_138053.1, read on the forward strand.
TGGTCTCTGTGTCTGGTTTTCTGCCAATATCATGCTGTTTTCATTATTATAGCCCTGTAGTACAAGCTAAAGTCAGGGAGTGCGATACCTCCAGCATTGTTTTTTTTTCTTAAGATTGTTTTGGCTATTCGGGGTCTTTTGTGGTTCCAAACAAATCTGATGATTTTTTGTTCTATTTTTTAAAAAATGCCATTGGGATTTTGATAGGGATTGCATTAAATCTGTATATTGCTTTGGGTAATTTTAACTATGTTGATTCTTCCAATCCATGAGCACGGAATGTCTTTCCATTTCTTTGTGTCTTCTTCAATTTCTTTTAAAAATGTCGTATAGTTTTCAGCTCCTTCACATTCTTGGTTAAGTTTATTCCTAGGTATTTTATTCTTTTTGCTGCAATTGCAAAAGGAATTGTTTTTGTATTTCTTTTTCTGAGATTTCATTGTTAGTATACAGGAATGCAATGGACTTTTGTAGGTTGATTTTGTAGCCAGCAACTTGACTGTATTCGTTGATTGTTTCTAACAGCTTTTTGGTGGAGTCTTTAGGGTTTTCTATATATAGCATCATGTCATCTGCAAAGAGTGATAATTTAACTTCTTCATTCCCAATTTGGATGCCTTTTATTTCTTTCTCTTGCCTGATTGCTCTGGCAAGGACTTCCAACACTGTTGAAAAGCAGAGGTGATAAGGGACAGTTTTGTCGTGTTCCTGAACGTAGAGCAAAGGGCTTCAGTTTTTCACCATTAATTATTAGATTAGCTGAGGGCTTGTCGTATATGGCCTTTATTATGTTAAGGTATTTTCCTTCTATACCTATTTTATTAAGTGTTTTAATCATAAATGGATGTTGTATCTTGTCAAATGCTTTTTCTGCATCAATTGATATAATCATATGATTTTTGACCTTTATTTGTTTATGTGATGTATCACATTGATGGATTTGCGGATGTTGAACCATCCTTGTGCCCCGAGGATGAACCCCACTTGTTCGTGATGAGTAATCTTTTTAATGCATTGTTGTATTCGATTTACTAGATTTTTGTTTAGGATTTTTGCATCAGTATTCATCAGAGATATTGGTCTGTAGTTTTCTTTTTTTGTGTTGTCCTTACCAGGTTTTGGTATCAGGGTAATGTTGGCCTCACAAAATGAATTAGGGAGTACTGTCTCTTTTTCAATTTTTTGGAAGAGTTTGAGCAGGATTGGTATTAGATCCTCTTTGAAGTTTTGGTAGAATTCACTGGTGAAGCCATCCGGTCCAGGACTTTTGCTTTTGGGAAGGTTTTGGATGACTGATTCAATTTCGTTACTGGTGATTGCTCTGTTTAGATTTTCCAGTTCTTCATGGTTCAGCCTTGGAAGGCTATATGTTTCTAAGAACTTGTCCATTTCTTCTAGGTTATTGAATTTGGTGGCATGTAGTCCTTCATAGTATTCTTGCATGATCCTTTGTATTTCTGTGGTGTCCGTGATAACTTCCCCTTTCTCATTTCTGATTTTGTTAATTAGTGTCTTCTCTCTTTTTATCTTAGTGAGTCTAGCCAAGGGTTTGTCGATTTTGTTAATCTTTTCAAAGATACAGCTTTTTGTCACATTAATTTTTTCTATTGTCTTTTTGTTCTCTATTTCATTTAGTTCTGCTCTGATTTTGTTATTTCCTTTCTTCTGCTGACCTTGGGTTTCACTTATTCTTCTTTTTCTAGTTCTTTAAGGTGTAACATGAGGTTATGTATTTGGGATTTTTCTTGTTTCTTGAGATAGGCCTATAATGATACAAATTTCCCTGTTAAAACTGCTTTCGCTGCATCCTAAAATTTTGGTAGGATGTATTTTCATTGCCATTTGTTTCTATGTATCTTTTGATCTGTTCTCTAATTTCTTCTTTGACCCAGTCATTCTTTAAAAGTATGTTGTTTAATCTCTTACATTTAAGTCTTTAACCCATTTTGAGTTTCTTCCTCCATGTGGTGTAAGAAAGAGGTCTGGTTTCGTTGTTCTGCAATCTTCCCAACACCAGTCTCTTATTGAAGAGACTGTCTTTACCCCCATTGTACATTGTTGCTTCCTTTGTCATAGATTAATTAACCATATAAGCGTGGGTTTATGTCTGGGCCCTCTGTTCCATTGACTTTTGATCCTACTTTTTATCTACTCTTACTCATCCTTTATATTCCTCCCAGATTAATCCCCCTAAAACTCTCCCCATCAAGGGACTCTCTCCCCCAAGCCCTCAACCCTCTCTTTTTCCCAACCTCATTCATATAATGAAAACCCCTTAAAGAAGCTCACATTGCCCTTTCTTTCCTTGTCTGGGAAGCACATGACTAGTTCTACATTTGAATTCCGGCAAATTCTAGCATGTGACGTCACCTTTGTCTGCTAAGCAGCCTGACCCTCCGTTTTCTCGTAAATCCCGTGTAATACTATTTACCTTGGACATGCCTCAGCATGTTGAAAGAATGTTCTAACAGTGTTGCCTCAGTTCAACAATTATGGAGTGGCTGCCATGCGTGGTTTTTGGCAAGGACAGTGACCCGCCCAACCTTGATGGAATCCCGTTCTGGTGCTCACGACTGACCGACCATAAAGGGCATGCACATCAGGTGACAGTGCGGTTGTCTTGGGAGGCAGCAGGTGCCTCCTCAAGTCGGAGGACTACGATATTTGGTCTCCGAGCAGATGATGTTTGAACAGAGTACTGGGCGCAGTCGGGAGGGAAGGTAAGCACACATTTGGGGGGGAGAGGGTTTCCGGCAGAGGGAACAGCCAAGGCATGTATCCCAAGATGGAGATGTTTGTCACTGAACTGCCTCGCTATTTCCAACCTGTGTTGTACCAGAGGTTTGTAGGTAACTCTGATGATTTATTTAGAACAACTTATTAGAAGTAGAATTTAGGAAACAAAGTGCCAGAATACTTTTAAGGCTTTTCATTAACCTTGCCAACATCCTCAGTTATGTTTTTCTTAATTTGCCTAACCAAATATAAATACATAAGAATTCACATTTCCTGTATCTTGAATATAAAAAAATATAAATTTCTCCCAGTGTGATAAGTGATCTACGGTAATCACTGTTATTTACATGTGCACTTTTTTCTTCCTGGTAGGATTCCATAGTCTATATAAGTACTGGCTCTTCACGTGTCTGCTCTTGTAAATAGTCACTCTCGTCGTCAGTTTCTCGATTCTTATGCTTTCTTATGGATTTGATGAGTTCTTATACATTAAGATTTTAATACGTCATTTGTAGTATTTTCTAATTTGTAATGTGCTTTTTAATATCTATGGTATTTTTCACAAATAAAAGTTTTGCGATTTTATGATGTTAAGCCTTGGTATTTATTTCCCTCTGTGGTTTGCTTTTCACTTCACTATTTAGAATGGCATTACCCACCCCAAGAGTTCGAGTTCTAGCTTTGACATTTAACACTAATCCACCTGTAATTTCTGTTGCTGTGTTGAGAAAAGCAGATGCATAATTCTTAATGTTGTTTTTGCCGTTTTCCAGTTCATCAGTTTCTCCACACCCTGTATCAGCTCCTTTCTCTGTTCCACTATTGCAGTACCTTCCCGTGGCAGTAGACCTGAGTGCCTCTGTGGCAGAAATTTTAAGCTGAAACTGCCATTGTTAAAATCTCCTTGTTTACAAATTGAAGACACTAAGATTTAGGGAATATTGACACACTCCGGACCCTGGAGGCGGTGCCAGAAGACGGCTAGGGGCTGGGCTCTGGTCCTGAGAGAGGCCCCAGCCTGTAGACTGTGGTCACTGCAGAGCTGGGTCCCTGGGGTAAGGAAACATAAATGCATCTTCCCAGACTGGCCTCAATGACTGCAACATCACCTTACAGTATCCCTTTCAAAGAGTCAGAGAATCCTTACAGAGCTCCTGCATCTGACATGACACTGGCAATGGCCAGTGGGAAGCTCTTTCTCCGGAGCTTGGTTTTGAAGGTTTGAGGTGTTCTCTATGTCTTTGAAATCACCTGCCTCCCACACAAGGAGGGTTTGCAGACCTGAGAACATTTGTCCTGGTCTTTGGTGATTTGATAAGGAGAAGAGAAGGCACATTTTATTTAAAATTGACTAGAAAATAAGATTATGGGGCATGCCTTTATTTCGTGACTTTATTTCAACATATTTATGTTCTAACAAGTGTGCTTTGTGAATATCCATTTAAATATCTCAAGGGAAGTAACATATGTTTACCTGATAACTTTGTTTAGCAACTTGCATAAGGCGTTATAGTGGACTATTTTAAATTACATGATTCAAATGAGCGACATTTCTTTTTTTTTTTTTTTTTTTTTTACTTAAAAGTGAGGTTCTTTTGAGATCTGCTGAAAAATTAACTTAATTTATGTTAATTCAATATAAGTAAACAAGTAATTATGAACAGCTTGTGTCACGCTTCAGAGTCCCTGCATTACCAAGGAACTTAGTTAAAATAAATTAATATTAATTTATATATTAAATGTAATTTTATGTAACATGTTATATCAGTGATATTCAAAATCATATGCAAAGTTAAGTTAGTATACTTCTCATGTAAAAAGATACATAATTTTTAAATTAAACATATTTATACATAGTACATAAATGTTAATACAGAAGAAATAATCTGTTCTCTTACAGTATATATCTTGACAATCACCATGAAGTCATTCAAAAATATATCCAACTTTGATGTTTTATCTGTCGTAAAGTAGTTTTCAAATGATTCTAATTTGTCTGAAATTGAAGTGATTCGAAACTATTTTGAGAAATATTATTTTTGATGTAGTTATTCAATGGAATATCTAATCATAAAATCTATTTGTTGTTTACAATTATCTTTTTCTTCCTTGAAAAAGTTCATTGAAAATATTAAAGTAATCTGATTGCAAACCACCATCACTCTAATGTCCATTGTCCCGAGTGCTCTGACAGTGTCCTCTTCTCATTGGGTCCCTCTTTTCATGGCTCTCTGTGGGGTTGGCTTTCTGACTTCCCCTTCCACAGAGCTGTCCCACCAGGTTATCCCAGCTGCCCCTTCACTGATCTCTACACTCTTTCCTTCCTCACCTAAGGGGTGGAAGTGGAGAGGGTCTCATCATCTGCCGTGGATGTTGACTCCAAACCCACATGAGTCTCTCTTGAGGCACCTCTTGGGTAGCCAACCTGCAAGTGACCCCAACTCAACCAACCCAAACCCATTGATTGGCTCATTCTGTGACCCCTTTACATAGTTTCCTTATGTCTCCTCTTAGGAAAAGTGATGTCTTTAATTTGAAGTCAGTGTTTTGTGGAGTTTTTCACCCCTCCCTAGGGTGGCACCCAAGTTTCAGGGTCTGACACAGGATTCAGACTTTCTGTGAGTGAATGGGGAGGAGTGAGGAACGGTCTCCCTCTAGCTTTTAGCTGTCAGCCCCCTCAGGTCACCACCAAAGCCCAGCACCCTCTAACTCCTGTGGGACCAGCAGCCCTTCTGGTCTGGGAATGTGGGAATTGTGGTGTGATTTTCAGGGCACTGTGTCCCTACCCCAGTCTCACCACCCCCAACGGTGCACAGACAGGAAGCAGTGCCTCTGTCTTATGTCCCCTCCTTCCCAGCCAGGAGAAGTCTCTTTCCATGATTGTGGGAGGGGGATGGACACAAGTGCATGAATAAGGCCGCCCTCCCTCTCACCACTCCAGGACACTGGGTCTCTTGTTCTCCTTGGTGTTTCCTGTATGAGCTCCTGCTGAACCTTCAAGATGAGTTTAGGAAACAAATTGCCTGTCCACAGATTTCTCTGGAGGTGGAGAAGCATAGGTCTGCTCTCCATCTGTAAGAGGAAAAAAGTAAATGGAAACACAGTAATAAAAAAGATGGCGATATTGCAAAATAGTGTCTACCCATTAACACATGCACCTTCTCTCATGAGGAAAATACGCAAAAGCAAGCAGATCCCAATTTATTTGCAGAATACCCGCTTCCATAGGAAGGCCCTCTCTCTGGAGAAAACAACTAAGGAAGGAGAAGTTTTGGGCTAGAGGCTCGGCATGATGGACGTCGCAGCAACTCTGTGTTGGTATTTTCCAGTTCTATTTTCTGAGTCCTTACCATCATTGAAACAATGACCAAAAGGGCTTTCCTAACAGACAATGGAAACCACACAAAAGAAAGTCATACATCTCAAGTGCACATGAGCAAACCCACCATGGTCCATCCACTCCTGATCTGAGAAGGATTGTGCCCCCAACAGGAAGTGAAATTTGTAACCACTGGGAAACTGACCGCATCGCCTGTAGAGTTAAGAAGCAGGATGCAGAAAAGTTTGTCTGGGCCTGGGAGATCACTATACTTACAGGGCTGATGGTGAAGGACCACAGATAGAAAAGTGCGGCTGATATGATGGAATTTTCATACACCGACTCAGTTCTGGGTCTGAGCTGGGGAAATGATGTCACCCCCATCATCGCCGAGTCTTCAAGGTCCTTGTGGCTTTAGAATGCAGGGAGGATATGTGCTGCCCTGTGTGGTCAGAAACACCCAGGAGAGATAACCACAGAGCAGCGTGTTTGCTATAAATCAGCAGGAGCAAGCGGCCTGCTACGAGTCCCAGGGCAGAAACGCCCCCTCTAGTGTGGGGCCTGGGCTCTTTCTTACAGCTGAAAAACAAGTCTCAGATGTCCAGCAGGGTTTGCATTGCAAATGTTCTGGAATTGTTTCTTCTTTGTCTTCCAACTCCCTTGCTCCGGAGGGGTTTTCCGTCCATATTTGCTTATCCTGATGTTCCCTTTGCATAAGAAGCAGTCCCATAATCCTGCAGATCAAAGAGCTGGGGTTTATTGACTGACTTCCTGGTGTCAAAGGTTAGGACGCACTGTCAGACACAGGGGATATTAGGGAATAAAAAGGGTTACAAATATGAAAGCGGGGAATAAAATGCCAGCACCAGAGACGTCTTTAATGCTCTAATAATCAGCTGCAGTTGATTTTATATGCAGCTCCCACAGTCCAGCAATCTGAATAAGAAAACAAATCATGGTCATCCCCATCTCCGAGGATCAGGGAGCCAGCGCCTCTGTACCCACAGCCCCAGAGGCCACAAAGGGGTGGCTGGAGCAGTGGGGCCCCCCGGGGCCACTTTACAAATGAAGATCTGAACACGGAGGGACTGACACCCCAAGTCCATGCCAGGAGCTGCTTGTAGGTTGAATTAAGTGCTTCTGTAAGACCGTGAAAACGACTGTTCATTTAAATGCCAAGTCTCCACAACAGAGGAGTCCTGGAGAGCTCATTCCACAGTTTGGGCAGAATGAACCTGAACGTCCACCTTCGCCTATCACACTGACATTTTCATTAGTCTCATTAGACCCAGTTAGTTTGCTTTGTGGAAATTCCTCCCTGTCGTTACTCAGAAACCATAACTGCACAGCCCATGTGGTGGCCACAGCACCGCCGGCCCATTTCCAAATCTTTGAGGACACCTGACGCAGCAGTTTTCTACATGTAACCATCGAGGTTCTATCCCAAGCTCTCAGTGCCTGTCTACAGTGGACTTAGTGACATCTACAATGTGCGGGGGGTGTGCATGAGTGTGTGTGTGCATGAGTCTGTGTGTGAGTGGGCATGCTTGTGTGTACACAAGTGTGTGTGCTTATGCACGTGTGTATGTGTGAATACATGTGCACGTGTGTGTGAATGTGTATGCAGGGGTGTGGGGGGTGTCTGATGTCCAGTAGGTCTTCTCTGCTGAGCTATATGCGTCCTAAAGGCAGGGACCATCTGTCCTGCTCACCCCTCCTTCCCGGGGCTATGTACACACTCAACAGAGGTCTGTGCATACATCACCTGCAACTTGTTCCTTGAGTCCAGGAAGTACCAGAGAGCCAGACTTGTGTGTTCTCCATTGTCCCAGCAAGGCCAGCAGCGTGGGGCACATCGGAGATGCTGCTGGAGAGTGAGGCCATGAAAGAACCCTCCCGCCCCCTTCTCTCCCTGCCTCCCTCCTACCAGCCCTCCTCCTTCCACTGCAAATCTGAAGAATTGGTCAAGTAACCACTGACCCAGAGTTCGTTACAGTTCATTCACTGACAGGTTTGACTTGACTGACAGTGGTTTCTTTCAAACACGTTTAAATGAATGGCCAAGGTTGTTTAGGTCAGATGTTCCACGTATTACAATCCAGATGCCTACCTTCTTTTAACAAGCCCCCAGGCAGTCTGGTCGCATTGGGTCTGCCTTCCATAAGCTGGAGTCCACCGGATGGAAGGTGCCGACCTATTAGGTGTGGTCAGTGTGCACCATGTGGTCACAGCCCACCGGCCCCCATTGGCCGTCTGATGGCTCCCGGCCACTGCAGCACCTGAATTTGTCACCTTAAGCTGATGAATGACAATGACTATTGTTGAAGGGACCTTGTAACCACAGGACCTAGTCTGGGACCTGACATAGAGCAGAGGGTTACGTACTACTTTTTGGGCGATAAACAAATGTAAGAGCGCTGTGAAAACGCGGTGCCTTCTAAATTGCTCTAGAACGTTAATATACAACGCAGGTTGACTGAGAAATGCTGTCTGGTTATTACACTTCAGTCATGTTCTGCTGAAAACAGTGATTTTGGTTAACATTTGCATAACATATGGTGTAGCCTGCTGAATTATTTAAAAGGCATTTGATCGAAAGGTAATTAAAAACTGTTTGTAGTAAATAAAGATTCGAAATCAGCAACTTGCTCCTCTGCTCACCTTTCTTTAACATCCTGTGGTTGACGCTAACCTGTGAGGTCCATGCACGTGATGCCTTCCTGGGTCACGGCAAGTGCAGGTGGGTCACGTGGAATTCACAGGGCAACTGCACAGACTCTAAGCGGGAACGTCACAGAGGCAGGGCTCTGCTTCCAGTCCCCAAATCGCGGTCTCTCAGACTGAGTATGTCACTGACAGCCTGCACATCCTCTCACTGACCTGCTTGCCCATGGCTGTGGCTGCTAAATGTTCCCCAAACGGGCCCCTTCCTTCACTGTCAACATTTCCCTGCTCCGAGACCCAGGCGTTTGCAGTCAGTCCATCAGGGGTCCTTTCCCAGAGAAGGCAGAAGCGGTACGAGTTTAAACGTCCCAGTTATTGAAAAACCAAGCCGCTGCCTTCACTGCACATTTTATGGGTGCCTGCTGCTGGGTGCAGACGCAAGGCTGGGCCTGGGCTCTGAGAGGACAGTCATGTTAGTCCCTGCTGTCATTTTGAAATAATAGCAGCTTTTTCTAAGAAAGCCAACCTGGCAAAGCAGGCATTAGGGAGCTTGCGTTTGGGGCCAAGGAGTCAGGGACAATCAGGCCACTGCATCCAATCTGTAAGGAGCTGAGGAAGCATCTCGGCTGTAGAGGGAGCTGAATTGTTCCAGGAAAAACGAAGCCAACAGACCAGTATCAATGAGCTCTAACACCATTCTCCAATAAAAAAAGCCAGGGTGCCTCAGAGAAACGGCTCATTGTGGGAGCGGGGCTGGAAATACTCACCAAGAGCCTGGAGCATAATTCATCTAGAACCCGTGCCCTGGAAGCCATGGCCACCACCTCCCTTCTGTGTGGGCTTCAACTAGTGACTTGCTTCGAAAAAGTCCAACATAGAAATCAGGTAAAGTAGAGAAACGTGACAAACATGACCTGCCACTGACAAGGTGAGCATCACAAATGACAAGTCATGTTAATGCCACTTACCCTGGATATGACCTGAAGACAATGTCACTCGGCTCCTAGGGTCTTCCTCCCCAAAATCCATATCCCTGTCTATTCATGAGGAAAACAGTGTGAAAACTCAAGTTGAGGGAAATTCAACGAAACACCTGACAGTACTCCCCAAGTTTCTCAATGTCACCAAAAACAAGGGAAAGCTAAGCAGTAGTCACAGATGCGAGAAGGGTAAGGAGACATGCTGACTAAATGCAACGCAGTCTCCTGGAGGGGATCCTGGGCAGAAGAAAGACAGTAGACAAAAACCAGTGGTATGTGAATAAAGGCTGGTATTTCGTTCAGAGTAATGTGACAATCTGGGTTCAGATGGCCAAGGCGCCAGGGAAGGTGCTTCGATGGTGGAAGCGGGGAGGGGCGAGCAGGAAAGCACTATTTGCAGCTTTTCTGCAAATATATAATGTAGTCTAAAAAGCTAATTACAAGTTCATGAAAAGCAGACTTCATTGCAATTCTCAGCACATTCTCCCTCCCAGTCTCCCTGCTCCTGGAGATGGCCTGAGCCCCAGGCACATGGCTGGAGGCGAAAGCAACATTGTGTGATTAGAAGGACAGACTCCTCAGACACAGTGTGGTGACATTGGATCTCCGAGAGGACAAAGGCTCCCGTCCAGTCTGAGGAAGAAGGCTGGCAGTTCACCTCACAGGACATGCAGTAGGCATCCGTGTGTGTGTGGGACCCAGGAGCTCGACAGCACGCCTGTTTACCATGCTATTGTCACAGCTGGTGGAAGCCAAGAGAGTAAGAGTCGCGCAGGATTGTGACCTGGGAGGACAACATTGACCGGCAGGTGGCAGAAAACTTACCACAAGTATAAAAATTTGTTTTCAATTGGAGTCGTTCATTAAAATCTAGGGGTGGGTGTTACAGACTGAAGCTAAAGTTTAAGCTGTTTGTACTATTTGTATAAAGCTCTCCTCAGACATGTAACCCAGACCTGGGCATTTGCCAGAGTGAAGTCAAGGGAGCTTTTGATGAATAGAGTAGAGTTTTACACCAAAGAACATTCTTTCCAGGTGAGCTATATGAAAAATCCTTCCTCTAAACACATAAGGATTAATGAATAATTAAATGCTCCCAAGCTCCAGTCTTGTCTGGTCTCCCTGTTGTAATTTAAGTTTAAATACCCTGCCCACCTACACACGAGTCCAAAGCTGGACTGTGGCCCCACCATGACGGCGCCTCGTCCCTTGACTGCTGACCTCTCAGGACAAGATGGGGGTGCCATGGGCAGATTCAGAAAGAGGCACAGGGGGTGACCTCACCTGTTCTCTGGGAAACCAGGACAGGAGAGGAAGCCGCTGACCTGCCGAGATCCAGTTGGAATACAGAACTTGCCAGTTGTTCTAAGGGAGTACGTGCTGGGCACCTGGGAGGCGAAAGGCAGCACTGTGACCTTCTGTGGTAACCGAGGGGCAGCCACCACTGCTGGGGCTGGGGACACACAGAAGAAGCTGAATCATTAGCATCAGAAACTCAGGGGAAGCCCTCCAATGCGGAAACAAAGCTCAGGAGAGGGGACACTGCCCAGCCAGTGCGGTTGGCTTTGGAGCACCTTGACGCTGATTGGAGAAACTAGGATGTGCAGCAGCTGCTGGAACGGTAGGCGCCCTCCCGGGTGACCAAGGGATGCTGGGCGACGTTGACGGGAACGGGAGGCCAGCAGGAAGCCATGGGAGAAGAAACCCACCCTGCCTCCTCTGGGTGTCCTCTACCTGGGCCCTGCTCTGGGTGGTAGAGAGAGCCTCTGGAGCAGCTGGTCCAGGAGACACAGGACACAGAGGCCCAGGCCCAGCACAGAGAAACAGAGCATGTGGTCAGCCTCCACCAGATGCGGCCTCTCGGTCCAGACATTCGGTGAGCCTCACCTGAGCCTCCAGAGGGCTGATGGCAGGTGCACAGGTGACATGTCTGCTCAGCAAACCAGAAATCCCGGGGCTGGTTCAGAACTGGACCTGAGCACTCTGCAGCCCACAGATATCCCACGGTGTTGGCTGGCATCTCAGCCTAAACTCAGAGGGTCGGGCTCCTCCAGAGAAATAGAACAATGGAATACATAAGTATAGAGACTTATCGTAAGAAACTGGTGCAGGTGACTGTGGAGGCCAGCAGTGCCAGGCCTGCAGGGCGAGACGGCAGCTGGAGGCCAGGAGAGCTGGGGTCCGGTGAGTCGGAAGGCAGGCAGGTGAGGAGTTCCTTCCTACTCAGCCTTTTGCTCCAGTCAGGCCTTCGGCTGGCTGGACGAGGCCCACCTACATCAGAAAGGGCCGTTGCTGGACTCTGTCTACTGATGAAAACGCTAATGTCATCGAGAAACAGCCTCACAGAGGCACCAGATCCAGGTCTTGACCACATCCTGCCAAGGCTGCCCATCCCACGCTCAGAGCGCTGCCACCTTCCCTCTACTGGCCACCATGGTCCCATGTTTCTGTCAGCGTCATGGCAGGAGCTGGAAATGTGTGAGGCAAAAGGTGCAAGCACAGAAAGCCCAAGTGTCCCCAGGATGAAAAAAACCGCCATTATACGTTAGGGTGATGTTCGTGCAGATCATCTGAGCGACCCAGGGACCAGCTTCAACGCCTCCATTGCGGAAAATTACAGGTGGGAAGGGCAGCTCCCAAGTGTGAGAAGCCGTCAGGCCTGTGCTCACCCATCAGAGCAGAGTGGGTGCCCTCTGCATCCTGAGTGGGGCTGTCCTGAGAACAGACTCACAGATCAGTGGTGATCGTTCAATTGCCATTTGCACCCATTGTTGGCTGAAGCGGGGGAGTCCCTGGAGTCAGCAAGGCCGGGGGAGTGGGCGGCCCCATCAGGTCAAAATCGCCCTCCATCTGCTATGCTTCGTGGGCAGTCTGCCGCGAGCCTGCACCAGCAGGGACAGGACTGTGCAGCTGCGTAGTCCTTCTCCCAGGCTCAGAAGTTAGCCAGAGTAACCGTGGCATTTTCCCTTAAAATCGAAGAGGTGTTGGAGCAGAATTCTGGGGTGTTTTTATTTTAGCAAGTCGCGTCCAGCTCCAGCTGCTGTGCGCAGTATCTTAGCCATTATATCCAGGGCCTCACGTGTCAGGGCTCTGACTTAGCATGTCCCGTGTCGTAAAGTCCTGAATACGAGGTCAGAAGGCTCCATAATCCTGGAGCGGAAAGACCGCCGGCTGCCGGCTGCCAAGACCCTGACCCGGAACCTCTGCAGCATTGGGTCCAGAATCTGAGCGGCCCCCACAGATCCCCTCAGCCTTCGTAAGTACATGACGACAGACCTTTAGTCACTGAATATTTGTGTTCAAGAGTTTTCTTTTAGGGGATCCTATAATGGGCCCCAGATGCGTTCTCAGGGTTCTGTCACACACAGCGGAGGGGGTGCTGCTTTTAGTGACATGTAATTAGTGTCACCAGAAAACCCTCGGAAATGACGCTCAGAGCTTCCGAGTGGATGCAGAGTTACTGCAGAAGAAAGCCAGTGCTTTAACAGATGACTCGGGCCAACAGTCTGCTGTGAGGGCACACTTTCCTGTAGCCCTGGTGTCATCTCACGACACGTGTCACATTGTTGATGGATCGTCTGACACCGGTCCTCCACCAGCCAATACACGCCCCCAAACACAAGAGCAATGCCCTCGCACGTCTGAGCCCAGAGGCAGGCAATGTGACATCCACCGCCACAAGCAGCGCCCTCCGTGTGCCTGTAAGCACCCCTACACCCCACATAAGAAAACAGCAGGCACGGATCCAAGTCTCAAACACCCACTTCTGCCCAGGCTGGCTGCTGGAAAAGCCTGGTCACTGAACAACACCCGCCCCGCCCCTACATGCAGCTGAGACAGCATGTGACATTCTCCCTGGGCCCCAGGGGTGGCCCTGCTGGGGGTGAGCCTGCACAGCACAGCTGAGGTCTGGCTGTGAGACCGCCCAAGGGCTTGGGCTGGCAATTTTGAGCTGTAGAGGTGACTTCATGACGTAACTGGCCAGCCAAGCTAGGCTGCACCTGGGGCAGGAGTGTGCAGACGGAGGAGATTTTCCCAGAGCGGAGAGAACACCTCTGCGGTACCTGTGTGGTGTCGGGAAGGGCCCCCAGAGCTGTGGTGTGGTGTGGAGCCTGCAGCCTGTGTTAGCTCACTGCACAACTGCGTTCCCTTTTTAGCTGTTTCTTTGTCTTCTCTATTTATTGTTAAGGTTGGTTTAAGGCAAAGGTGAGACTTGTCTGAGACCATGTGGTTTTGAACAAGCAAAGCATTTTTAAGATGCTAGAATTCAAGGCAAGCTCTGAGAGAGACTTCTGAGAGCTCTGAGCTCGGACTAAGTTCTAATTTATTCTTGTCTTCTGTACACATACGTCTTGAATGAATTTTGTTTGCTTGCTTTGTTTTTAAAACAGCATAGAAGCCACATTTGTGTTTCCCTTTCACTTCTCCTCCAACAGAGGCACATCCTCTTCTAACGCTTCGCCATCCTCTGCTCCCCATTCCCAGAAAGGTGGAAACGAGGAATTGCCAGCACCTCAGCGAGAGACTCAGACAAGCTACCTGGCATGGAGCTCCTGGAAGGACGCTGCGGGCCTGCTGGGTGCAGGGCCGGGCTGCGGAGCCTGAGGCCGTCCCCTCCTGGGGGGCCCTGGGCCTGCTGCTGCCAGACCCCAGTTCCCTCTGACAGTCCTCTTCCCTCTCTGATGTGCAAAGCAGAGGGCTGCCTCTCATGACCAAACCTCACATTTCATCACCTCTTGAGTGCGAGCCATCACACGCCTGGGCTTGTATGTGCACAGATGCAGTCCTGTTCTGCCTCAGCTCATTGTACCGCTGCGTCATTCATTAGCTCCACACTAACCTTTCTGAGGTCGCTGGAGTGTCGGAAGCCAGGGGCCACGACATTCCAGAGGCTCCCATCCTGGGACACAGGGCATCTGCACATTTGCAGATACCTACGTGTGAACATAATCTCGCTTTTCTTATTCGTGGAACGTAGTGGTTATGAAGTGGTTACAAAGTCACTGGTGGTTATGAAGAATCCTGGCTTAAGAATGTGCTGGATACTCAATAAATTCTTGTTTTTGCAAGGTATGCCTCTCTCTCTCTCTCTCTTTTCTCTTTCTCTCTCTCTCTCTATATATATATATTTTTAAGTATGTATTGTATAATCAGAGTTGTTGATTCTGAGAAACCCAGAATTTTGTAAGAGTTAAGTAACTCGGGGACACGTCAGCCACACCAACATCAGAACAGCTGTTATCTTAGTCAGGGTTCCGCAGAGAAGCAGAACCAACAGGAGAAGGCTGAGAAGTCCCAAGCTGAGCTGATGATGCTGGAGAGCCAGTGAGCGCCAGTCTGAGTGTCCGGCCGAAGGCAGCAGAGCAAGGTCAGTGCCGCAGGGAGTGGGACCTGGGGGGGGGGGCTTTCTCCGTTCCTCAGCCTTTTCCTTCTATTCAGGCCTTTCACCAACGGATAGGTGGGACCTACCCTGTCCACCCAGCCACAGGTGAGGGCAGTCTGCCCTACTCACTCTAGAATTCAAATGCTGATGTCACCTGGAAACACCTCACAGACACCTCTATTAAGCCCTTAGCTTGCTCTGAACTGAATCCTAGCAATACAACAAGAGCTCAGCGTTAACCTCTGCCCTCGAAAGAGAAAAAACACTTGAACTTGACCCCAGCACAGTGGGGCCTGCGGGGGGGGGGGGGGGGGTAGGGGGCGCAGTTGTGTGAGCCTGGAGGTGACATCCTCAGGAAGGACTTCCCAGACACGGGGACTTGTGTGGAACCTCACGGGGCAGCAGTGGGCACGCGGCAGCAGACACAGCAAGGGCGACATGTAGGACTGTCCTCTGTGACTGAAACAGAAAGTCACCTGTTGGAGAGGAGTGAGGTGTGACTTCAGTGCCTGGATCTGAGAGCCGCCGGAGATTCTCAGCAGGGAAGTAGTGTGGAGCAGACAGTTTCTGGTCTTCTTTGCACTCGGTGATAAGACTCATGGTGACATGTGGGACATTGGTGAGGAGATCACCAGAGGGTGAGAAGTCTTGAAAAGGCATCATAATAGTCATAATAACACATCTTATATTATGCAGCACTATATTTGCCCAAACAGTCCTTTACTCTGCAACCCTAGAGTAGGCTTTCCAGGCGGGAATTCCCGCCCTTTCTCAGGATTTTTTTTTTCCTTTCCCATTCCCAAATCCTGAGATATAAACTGTTTTCTGTTCTCCACAATGAATCGTTTCCACAAAGTGACGGCCCATACTACCAACCACCTGGGTTCAAGGAGCAGAGTTTCACAATTTCCCGACCAACTTTTCTCGGAATTTGGGAATGGGAAAGCAAAACAAATTCCTGGGAATGAGCGGGAATTCCCGCCTGGAAACCCTACACTAGAGGACATAATCTCTCTATTGAAGGGGAGAGAAAACTGAGCCACAAGGAAGGTCCCTGTCTTATCAACCACTTATCAACACACCGTGAATTCATTCACAAATCCAAGATGCCTGAGTTCTGCCACTGTGGTCAAATATTTCAAGCAAGAGGAACCGAATGGCTCCAAACTATATTATTCCCAAAGGGAAAGTTATTACCAATCAGTGGAAGTAAGAGGAAAGCAAATGCTGGTTTGAGGTAAGAAAATATTTTGAAACAATTAGAATCTTTTGGAATTGCATGAGCTGCTCTCAAATGGCTCATAGAAGAGTCCAAGTTACCCTGGACGCCCTGGAGGACACATCCTCACCTTGGGGAGGAAGATGAGTGGGTGGGAAATGAGGTGGGCACAGCAAAGGCATATCTGAACTCCAGTGAGAACCAGGAATCCTTGAATCAAATACTGAGGGGATTTCAAAAGTGTCACATTTCAGGTGGATCTGTGGCTAGACAAAGAGACCACAGCCTGCAAGCCCAGCCCACATCTGAACCTCTCCACAGAACAATGGCCTTGCTGACAGGTCACTCTTAAATGGGGGAGAGAACCAAGGATCACCAAGCTGCAGAAGGAAGCCTCTAATGTGACACACACACACACACACACACACACACACACATGTACGCTCCTATCTCAGGAAACAAGTGTGTGTGTGTGTGTGTGTGTGTGAAGTAAAACTGGGAAGAAAGATAAATGATAGGGAGACCACTTCAAAAATAGAGAGGAACATTGCATACTTGAAATGGTAACAGGATGCTAAAAAGGAATACATTTAGAATAGAGAAAAATGCTTCCTGCAAATTAAAACTATGAAAGTAGAAATTAAAAATGAAACAGAATTTGAAAGATAAAGTTGAGTGAAAGGTAGAGCAAAAAGAAAAAAGGGGAGGGGGAATTACAGTAACAATCCAAAGTCCAATATCTGAATAACAGAAAGAAGAGACGGAAAAGGAAATGACAAGATTGAAGTAATCATCAATATAGTTCAAGAAAGTTTCCTAAAATTGAAGGCCATGAAGCCTGAGTTAAAAGGAGTATCATGGATAAAACTGATCCCATGTATCATCTGAAATTCAGGACACTGTGATTAGAGAAAAATTCCAAAAACAATTTCCAGAGGGGAATATATAAAAACAGGTTTATATAAACAAACAAGAATAAAAATTGCATCAGGTGTTTCAACAGTAGAAATGAAAAGCAGGTAATCAACTTCTGATGGAATATGATTTTCAATCTAGAACTCTATTGCAAGAAAAACTATAGACAGAAAGGGTAGAAAAAAAAATCTTAAAGCATTCAAGATCTCAAATACCATACCTTGCTAAACTATGTATCAGCAAGGTACTGGAAAATTTGCACCAATAAAATGAGAAGTAAACTGAGAAGTCAACATCTTCCAGAATGGAAAGCCACAGATAATACCTAAAAGTGAAAGACCCAGAAAAATCCACAACACTTAAGAAATCGATTTTTATGTGGCACAAGGTAGAAATTCAATATCATATGTTGTAAGTCAAGAGTCTACATTCAAACACCAAGTTTTCATATATTTATGGGACCATTACCAGGCTTCCTATAATGTTCTATTGGTAAATTATCTACCTTTGCAGTAATACCACACTCTTAAATATTAGCAGCTTATAACAAGCTTTGATATCTACAAGGGCACATCTCCACCATATCCTTCTTCTTAAAGAATGTGCTTCTCTTTTTGGTCATTTGTTCTTTCCTAAATGTTTAAAATATTTATTAAAAATTGTTGCTCTTTTTTAATTAGAATTTTAATTTATTGAGAATGAAAAAAAGATTACCATGAACATGTATCATTTCTTTCTTCACCTTTCTCGAATGTCTTGACATAATTTTTTCTCTTCTCTATCTTCACTCAATTCTTTGGCAATTTCTTCCCATACTGTGGCTTTAAATATCTTTTACACCCTGAGCAGCCCATCTTTGGAACCCCAGCCTGACCTGCCCTCAACGACAGACTCCTTGTTCCACACTCAACCTCTCAGCTCGAATGTCTAATAGACATCTCAGACTTAGCACATCCAAAATTGAATGCCTGAACATTACACTCAAATCCATTAGATCCACTGTCCTCCCATCATAATCGGGTCAACACCATCCTCTCAGTTGCTCAGACCAAAATGTAGGACTCGATCTTGACTTTCCTCTCTCACACATCAGAGTTGATTGACTGGGAAATGTCACTGGCTCAACTTCCCAAGTCATCTAGATTGCAGTCCCTTCTCACCATCCGCTCTGTGGCCCCTCAGCCCAGATGACCCTCACCCCACCTGCACCACTTCAATAGCCCATCTCACGAGTATCCCTGCTTCTCTCGCACCCTCTGCAGTCTATTCTCACCGCGGCAGCCAATGGGATGCATTTCATTTAGAACTTCAGTCAGATCTGTCTCTCTCGACTCAAACCCCAGCAGAGCCCCCCTTTCCCTCAGAGTAAATGTCAAGTCTTCATAACGGCCCAAGCCCCAGGAGACTGCTGGTGTTGTCCCCTGTCTCTACCTAGCCTTGTCCCTCTGCTGCAGCCACACTGCTCAGCTCGCTGTTCCAAACAACGACTGCCCTCCCTCCTCTGGCCTCCGTGTCACTGTGCCCTTGACCTGGGGTTCACAGATATCTCTGGGACTTCCTTCCTCATTTCGCTCAAGCCTGTGCCAACTATCACTTCTCGGTGATGCCCATCTGACCACCTCTTTCCTTGCAGAACCCTCTCTCTAGCTCATGTCCTCCACTCCTTTTATCTTGTTATTTTTCCATAGCACCTTCACACAAACTATATAATTTACTATTTATCATGTTTATTGGACAAAGATTTCTTTCTTTGTTTGTGACATATCCCCAGTGTCTATAACATTGCCTGTCACACATGTACTCACAAGTATTTGTCACACAAATAATACATTATTCTGGAAGCACCCTGTCCACATGTATCTTGAAATCTGGCATGTGATTTATTGAATGTGTCCATGGGTCACACCTTTTTAAATACATAAGTAGCTTAAAATGTAAATTGAACTCAAATGTCTGCCATGCCTCTACACTTGTACATGGTCAGACGCCAACGGCCCGCGGGCCACAGGCTGGCCTCCGGCCTGGGCCTACATCTGTCAGCACTGTAGACATTTCTATGGCCAGGGATACAAAAATCTGAGCTCTCACTCTAACTCAGTGTTAACTTGCCTTTGTCAAATACTCTTCAACTGAAAGAATCACTATCAGCCATGCTGAGAGAAAAAATAATATTAATAACAAAAGAAACCATGCTATATGTAATACCCCTAAATGAAGACATAAAGATGGAAACCTCAATGTTCTCTTCTACTTTTCACATCTTAAATATATGAATTCCAGCTTGGTACCTGCCAGTGTCACCACACCAAACAGTGACCACAGATGTCTGAGGCATCCTAGGATATAGGCAATAACGTCAGACACATCGGGTAACAGACATGGTCTCGAGCATGGCTCAAATTCCACAAATTCCATGTTGTTATCAACAGAAGTGGGGGACAGTTACCCAGTGCCAGAGCCTCTGGAGACCGAGTCATTCTTGAGATGTAAAATATACAGCTCTTGCCCGAGGTTTAGCACGCAAAACATGGATTGTGGTGGGGGGTCGGCTGAAGGTTAATTGGTTAGGGGGGCAAAATGGCAGCCTTAAACAAGGATTTTTTTTAATAACCTTTGATTTGAAGATGTAGGAGAAATCTTATTTTTAAAATTCAGTGCTAGAAGAATCGAGGAAGGACTGATAGACAGCAGAGATATCAAAGATTGACTGGGACATTTTTCTGCCAAATATTCTTGCCATCACTCTAGGGATCACTTTTTCTAGGGGGAAACAAGATTTCGCTTTCTACGGCAGCCAGTAGTTCTGCTGTTTTATGAAGAAAAAAGGGATTTCAATATCCACTGCTGCTCTTGTGGATTTCTTCCAAAACCCAAAAAAATCACTTCCAAAAGGAAGAAATTGATACAGGCTACATTTCAGACAATGGAAAATTAGAATTATCACTCTTCATGACTTTCTATGGATACAGTTTATTCTGGGAGCTTCCTTCAGACCAGGTGACAGCCCCGATTTGCATTCACTCTGGATATGAACTGCGGAAAACTGTCCACAGTGTATTTAAGGTTAGAAATATATCAGCACTACAGTTGTCTGGGGGTAATGGCACATTTTGTATCATATACAAAGACACACACACTGTCATAATGGCAGTTCTGGTCTGGGGGTTCAAGGCCCTCTCTTCACAGGTTGGGGAACTGAGTCCCAGAGATCTGAGGATGGGTCAACAGGGACACGGCTGTGTAGTAGCAGCACAAGCACCGACCCACGTCTCTTAATTCATTGTCACATTCTATGACTGTCTCCAGAAGCCAAAAGAGTTCATGCATTTTGATTCTTTGTAGCCCTTCCATATGCCAAACATTCTGCTAATCTCCTCGCCAACATCATGCTCTCAATCTTGCCCGTGGCTCTCAGGCAGTGTCCTGCCCAATTTCAGGTGGTGTTTAGAAGGGGAGCTACTCGCCCAAGAGCCCTTAGCTCCTAACGGACAGCTTCTTAACAGCAGCTCAGCTCTGCCTCACTGCATAGCACACCAGTTCTTCTCTTTCAATCTGCCTGCTGATATCTTTGCTAACGTGCACTAGTTTTGCCTAGAAAGTAATGTGTTGTTTTCCTTATTAAAATGAATTTAATGTCATTTAAATTCTTATTTAACTTTAAGCTTTATTAGTTAGAGTTGTTCATTAAAATGTTTAGGATAAATTGACAAGATGAAATTTTAAGCACTGATTTTATTAAAATGCAGTCACCATTAAATACAAAAGTAACCTAGTCCAAGGTGGCGTAACATTTCCTAAATCCGTGTTAGGTGAGCCATAAACTGTTAGATGGTGCTGATGCTGCCTGAACGTGTGTTTACATTTAAAGTGGACAACATGTAACTTTTACCAAATTGGTACCAAATTCTGAAAAATGTCTGTTATGAAACAGAGTTTATCTGGCATCCAGATTGTGCTACTAAGAGGAACCAGAGCTCCTTGGAGAAATTGCTGATTCTAGGTCTGGGGTAAGATATGGAAAGATGAGCCTGCGATGTCCTATCATGCAAGAGAGAAAGGACACTAGGCTGAGATCATGTCCAGAAAATGTAAGAGCCAACTTGAAGATGCTTGCACGGGCCAAAGATGGACAATTTTGTCATCAAGCCATGCTGGTGTTTGGCCTTTCTCAGCCCCATTAATACTGCCTCAGCCCCTCCTCCCAGAAATCCCTACCACCCTTCGGTTCCTCTGTGCTCAGAGCACATCTGAGCCTTCCGCTGCCTGATGCACTCCTTCCTAACCTGTGATGATTGCACATGTCCTTTCTTCCCACCATGAAACCCCAGCTGGTTAAGGGTAGAAGGTGTGTTTCATTCCACAGTTCGTAGGATAGAATCCTGCCTGTGTGATGCACTCAGTGAATATTTAAGGATCAACTTGCTCTTTGAATGTCGGTCTCCAAGACTTGGGTGCAAAACTTTCAGGGGCATAAAACTACAGGATAGATTTGGGACTAACAGCTCCTTCCTACCAAGAATCAATCTTTCACGCATTCAGGGATTGCACTCACATGCCTCGCAGTCACCAGTTGCGATAAGACTGTGAACTTTTATGTGTCACTTATTGTCAAATATAACAACAGCAAGATGTCCCAGTTAATGCGCAGAAAATGTATCTCTCTGGTGTCCTCTGTGGGGCTTCGAGAGGCCATAGAGCATTCCTGGGTGGGAGCTGGGTACTCAGATACACAGCCACGCCATCAGTACAAGAATGCTGCACCCATGGTCAGATTGTCGGTGACATTGTTGACATTCACAAACATGAGCCATGACAAAGTGATCTACAGAGCATTTTCCACCCACAGTTGTCAACAAGCTACAGCCGGGAATAAAAAAATAATAATAAAAAAGAAAAAGTGAGCATGGATATCTTTAGCTCAAAAGGGGGGGGGGACTTTCAATTGCCTTAACAGTACAAAACCCTCTCACTGGTAAGAACTTGGACTTGGGAAATGGCAGGGAAGGTGCCAGGCTCGGACGAGGTGGAGACTGTGGTTTGGTTGAAGCCTAAACCAAATATTGAGTGGTTTAAAACATCACTAAATAGGCAATTCCGTCTTTGTTTCCCCCAAACCTCAACCATCTGAAGTCTGTTATGCAGACCCAGCCACAGTTATTAAGTCCACCCTCAGATACATTTTTTTTCAAAGCAAAATGCATTTAAGCTTCTCTCAAGGGGATTTATGTTCAAATCTTGTATCACTTTGGGCTCTCTTCTGGAACTTCCCTAAGCTTTCCATGTTGTGCTCATTTTTTCCTCATTCCATTATATCTGTCAAACTCAACTCTGCAGTAAATGGTGGTGACAGTCAAAAAACGAAAGAAAACCCTTCAAGATTCAGAGCATCAAAGCCAGCGTCTCTCAGGTTATATCTTCAAGAGCCTGGCGGCGGGGCAATCTTTGTGTTAAACAACCAAAAATGTGACATTTAAGTAGGGACAGATGCCTAACTTTATGATAAAATAAACGCTTGGCAACACTGTGCTAAATCTGCGGTGCACACAAGTAGCATTAGAGGTCAATTTTCCAAATGATCTCTAATTCTTTCGTGACAATATATCACTTTACCAATGACCTTAACAAAAGCAGTTAGCTGCCCTCATATCACACAAACCCCAGAGGCGAACAGAATGATTTCATGCATAATATAAACAGCCATTTAGAAAATAAAATCAAATCACGTAAAATCACGGTGGAGAAACAGCCACAATTGGGGCTAACAACTTCCATTCATGGAAATATTTTTCTAATCTAGGATAACTCACGAAGGGTAAAGCCACAAACTGATGTGTGAGCCATAACAACCAACAATAAAATGATTCACGTTCAAAGCTCATGGTTTTCTGCCCCATAGCCCTGTGTTTATAAAGAGATGGTGTGTGAGAAAATGACACCAGGCACAACCAGAATTGGCAGGGGCAAAGTCAAGCCTGAAGGTGAGACTTCCTTAGCTCACATACTCACAGGGACAGCCTCCAGTCCCACTGCTGCTGGCCCACATGGCAAGTCTGCCATGTGAGATGACAAATTAAATACACTCCCTTACCGCAAACAAGAAGTGTTGGCGAGAATGTGGAGAAAAAGGATCCCTTATGCACTGCTGGTGGGTTACAAACTGGCACTGCCACCATAGAAAACAATATGGAGATTCCTCAAAACATTAAAAACAGAGCTGCCATACAACTCAGTAATTCCACGTTGGGATATTTATCCAAAGAAAGCAAAAACACTACATGCATCCGTATGTTCATTGCAGGATTATTTATAATAGCCAAGATATGTCCATCTATAGAGGAACTGATAAAGAAGTGGCACATATATACAATGGAATATTACTTGGCCATGAAAAGAATGAAGTCAGTCGTCATTGTGACAACAATGGTAGGTCCAGAGGATTTTATGTGAAGTAAAATAAGTCCGACAGAGAATAAACAAATACCATATGATCTCACTTATACGTAGAATCTAAAAGAAATTAAATAAACCAACAAACAAAACAGAAACAGACGCGTATATAGAGAGAACAAGCTGATGGTTGCCAGAGGGGAGGAGGCGGGCCGTGGGTGAAGAAAAAAGAAAAGCATTATGGCCTTATCTTTGCCCTCTGACGTAGGTAAAGAATCAATGATAACTTAATAAAAGCACGTGCCAAATAAGTGAAGGTAAGAAAGCAAACCAATAGTGAGAGAGCAAAAAGAAATCTGAATTGAAAAGCAAAAGGTTGACTGCACATAAAATAGCATAGTTTTTCTTTACACCATGCTGTGATTTCAATTGCATGGAATCGGCATAATCTAAGGAAACCACTTTTCCAGAACTATTCTATATGAGCTAGAGAAAAATGGAGACAGTAAGGGTGATAATACGGATATTAGAAATTTTCTATGTAACAATTTCTTTATTTTTGAGTGTTATTAAATTTATTGGAGTGGCATTCATTAATAAGATTATAGAGGTCTCAAGTGTGCATTTATATAATACATCATATGCATATTGCATTGTGTATTCAGCACCCAAAGTCAGTTCTTCTTCTGTTACCATGTATTTGACCCGTGACTCCCTCTTCTACCTCCCCACAACCCCTTTTCCCTCTGGTAACCACCAGAGTGTTTTCTGTGTCCCTGAGTTTTTGTTCATTTGTTTGTTTATTTGTTGCTTTCTGTTCTACATCCCACATATGAGTGAAATCATATGGTTCTTGACTTTTTCTTTCTGATTTATTTCACTTAGCAAAATATTCTCAAGATCCATTCATGTTATTGCAAATGGCAGTATTTCATCTTTTTTTACAGCCGAGTAATATTCCATTGTATATATGTACCACATCTTCTTTATCCCATTATCTATCAGAGGACACTTTGGTTGTTTCCATGTCTTGGCCATCATGAATTATGCTACAATGAACATAGGGGTACATATATCTTTACAAGTAAATGTTTTCAAAAATTTCAAGTAGATACCTAAATATGAGACCTGAACAATATAATACATAGAAGAAAACATAGATGCTAAATCCAAGGACCTTGGTCTTAAAAAGGATTTTATGAATTGACTCAAAAAGGCAAGGGAAGTAAAAAGCAAAATAAATAAATGGGACTATATCAAGCTAAAAAAACTTCTGCATAGCAGAAGAGACAACCAACCGAATGGGAGAAGATATTTGCAAACAACGCCTCTGATAAAGTGCTAATATCCAAAATATATAAAGAACTCTTACAACTCAATGACAAAAAAATAAACAATTCAATTAAAAAATGAGCAGAGAACACGAACAGACATTTCTCCCAAGAATACAAACAAATGGCCAACAGATGTGTGAAAAGATACTCAACTTCACTAGCTAGTAGGGAAATGCAAATCAAAACCACAATGAAAATGTAGGCTCAATTTAATTTTTACAAGTTAGTACAACAATGGAAAAACAACATCGCTGCAAATTTAAGTCTATAGTTACTAATTAGTCAAAAAGTTATGATTCACCATTCATACAAGCAAAATAAATGAGCAAATATGTTTGTTAAAATGATGTACAATATTTAATCATGTTCCTGTGAAAATGAAAAAAAATAATTAGTTTCAGGTGTACAAAACAATGTAATAGACATTTTCAGAACTTAAAAATCAAAGATAAAACTCAAAAAAAAAAACAAAAAACACCGCAATTAGATATCACCTCACGCCCATTAGAATGGCTATTATCAACAACACAAGTAATAAATAACAAGTGGTGGAGAGGCTGTGGAGAAAAAGAAACTCTCATGCACTGCTGGTGGGAATATAAACTGGTACACCCGCTATGGAAGGCAGTGTGGCGGTTCAACACCTTTGTTAAAAACATAATCATTTCAAGTCTTTCTATTCATTGACCTTTTGGAAAACAAGCAGCAAGACGACCTGACGATTTATGCCAGGTAAACGGTGCTCAGTCTCCCTGGTCCTTATAGTGACAAATGTTCTTTGGTTTATGGTTCTATCAAATTAAAATTCATTGTTCTTTGTAGGCTTCAGCAAGGAAATTATCCCTCATTCCTAGACCCAAATACTAGCTGGAGAATGGGAAAGGAGCCAGGAGAATGTGCAAATGAACTCCGTGGTTACTGGGGCTGGGGCAGGCTACTGTCTCCAGAGGGCACATCCAAAATGGGCCCTTCTTCTCTAGGACGCAGGAACTTTGGCTGACACCTTGTAGCAATAAGGTTTCTGATAACAAGATGTTGTGGTTAGATAAATCCTAGAACACCTTCACGGTACTCCTTAAAAACAACTTGTGATACAACTGATGAAATCTCAGTAGCATGCCAGTAAACTCTCTGAAATAGTTATAAAATAGAAAATGTAGGTGTCTCCGTATTTCCAGTGAACACGATAGCTAGTTATTTGGAAAGCGACCTCCATTCACACACCCTAATACAAAAGACTCAAGGATGATGATTACAAGGAGACTCTCAGAGGCTTAGATGGGTTCAGAAACCCACACTAAGCTGTTAGAGAAATGGATTTGCCTCACTTTGTTTGGACACTGTGTGTGCTATTTCCCGATAGCAAGTGTATAAACCTTGAGTGTTTTTTGTTGTTGTTGTTGTTGTGGTTGTGGTTGTGGTTGTGGTTTTTTTTACTGTCCCTAACAATCCAAAGTGATGGCAAGGAAGAAACATGAGGCCTAGATGTTCTTAAAGAAATTACCCTTTTGTGGAAAGTATTCGTGTGGAGTGGAAATGAGAAAGGGGGTTTAAGGAAGCGACACAAGCACATTTGGGAAGAAAGCAGCCCAGCCAGAGGCCAAAGAATGGTGAGGATAGAAGGGTATTGTGCCTGGAATGCAGGAAAGCAGCTCAGGTGTGTGCTGGTGATGTAAGGTGAGCAGTATCATTATCTAGAACCTTCCAGCAGAGAATCACATTCATCATGCTGTCCTGACTCCAGCCCCCACTCTCCCAGTGGACAGCAGGCACATCAGAATTGGCAGGGCGACCCCACAGTGCCCTGTACTTAGCACTGTGCCTGGCACCAACAAGGAAATCAGTGACTGGATGAACAAATGAACGAGTAAATGAAAAGCAATTGTACAGAGAAGACAGGCACAGTCAACAAATTTCCGCTGTTTATGCCTGAGGGTATGTTGAAGCAGCTATTCAAACAACAGAGGAGATGGACACACCAGGCCCAAAAGGATTGATATGTGCGCATGTGGGGCTTGTATGTTTCCTGCTGGACCAGCCACGCTCCTCCACGAGAAGGGAGTACGATGGGCCCCTATTATTTGAGGGGGATACATTCCAAGACCCCCAGTAGATGCCTGAAACCATGGAGAGTACCAAGCCCTACATATACTGTGTTTTTCCCCCATACATCCATACATAAAGCTTAACTTTATGGCTTCTCTGTGCCATATCCAAACTGCCAGCATCACTATTCCTGTGCTTTGGGGCCATTACGAAGTAAAATAAAGGTGACTTTGAACGCAAACACTATGATACCATGACAGTCAATCTGATAATCAGGTGACAAGTAAGCGACTATCCTGCAGAGAGCATGTGTGGCGTGGAGACTCTGGACCAAGGGATGAGGCATGGCTTGGGCAGGAGTGGGATGGGAAGAGATTTCATCAGGCTGCCCAGAAAGACAGCAATTTAACACTTACAAATTGTTTATTTCTGGAATTTTCCATTTAATATGTTTGAACTGACCGTGTTTGTGGATAACTGAGACTGTGGAAAGCGAAACGTGGATAAGGGGAGGCTACTGAGCAGTTCCTTTGTGATGGTGACATCTTATTAGCTCCTTCAGTGACATGATAGCAAAGGTGTCCCCAGCACAGCATGCCCTCCCCTCACTCCAGCCCTGGTGTGATGAGAAAGAAACCATCTCTAGTTTTAGCTGTCAGCAGAATCGTGTGCTTGATACACGGTAAATGTTATAGAAGTGGGGGTCTAAGGTGGAGGTCACTGAGAACTGAAAAGGGGTGAAATTAAGATAGAACTTATTTTTGCTCGGAATTTGCAAGAGATCAGAGCCCCTTTGAGACCATGGAAGGGTCCCCGTGGAAAGGGAGGGTGAAGGTGGAGGGGACAAGGGGTGACGGCTTCGAAGATGCTTGTGGGCCTGGAAGCACTGCAGGGCATTTGGTCCCAGGGGAGAGATCGCCGCAGAACGGGAAGAGAAGCCTTGTCTCTCTGAGGAAAAGACCCAGCACCTGGACATGCCCTGCACCCCAGGAAGGTTTCTGTGAGCTAAGCACCCCCGTGTGATCTAAGGATCCCTCCACACAGCCCCTTCTGCAGCCCTGCGGGGGAATAACCCCAGTCTTCTTTCCTCAAAGAGACCCCCTTCATGTAAGGTTTGACCCCACAAAGCCTGGATCCGTCCCTGCCAGCCGTGGTCATTCACATGCACTTCAAGACTCTTTTCTGCTCAAATTAAGGGAACTCAAAAGAAACATTGAGATGTCGTCCAGGACTTTCCTCAGGTCCTCGTATATTTTCTGACTTTAAACGTTTTCACTTATACCTTGATTTAAACATTATTTTAGACCACACCCTGCATGCATAAATATTGTATCCAGATGGTTTTGGAAATGAATGTCTGTCTCCAAGGGCTCTGTGACTTCCACAGGTTGCTGTCTGTGTACCTTTCCTAGGGCCACATTCCAAAGTCCCACAGTCTGTGTGACTTCAGTGACAGAAGCTTATTGTCTCACAGTCTGGAGGCTGGAAGGCCAAGGTCAAGGTGTGGACAGGGTCTGTTTCTCCCAAGGCCTCTCTCCTTGGTCTGCAGGCACCGTCTCCCCTGCCCTCCGTGTCCCACGTGGTCATCCCTCTCTGTGTGGCTGTGTCCTGATCTGCTCCCATGAGGACCCAGAATCTTGGGTCCACCCTGAAGGACTTCGTGTCACCATCAGGAGCTCTTTGAAGACCCTCCTCCCACTATGGTCACATTCTGTGCTGTTAGATGTAGGACTGCCTTGTACCCAGTTGAGGGGACTTCACGCCCCCCAACACCATCTTCTGTTTTCTTAGCTCTCAGTATGCTTCTCCCCCGGTAATAAATTGTCCCCAGTCCAGGTTTGGAAGGTGAGGAGCAAAAAGTCCTCCCTTGACCCCCTCAAACACAGCTGCAAACAAAGCCCTACTCAGAAAAATAAAATCTTTCCTCCAAGAAATTCTCCACTCGTTCCTTTAGAAACGGCTCTAATGCAGGTACAAATTTCTTTCTTTTACAGTACTTCTGGTTACAAATATATGGTTATTCTAAAACAGAAGTTTAAAAATTAATAACATATTTAAGTAGAAGATTTTACAGGTTTTAAAACATAAATTTAAAGTGTTTCCATGACACAGGGTAATAACGCTCTGAAGTGAGAATAGAACCACTAACTCTAAACACTCCCTAATGTAATTCACCAAGACGTGTTAGCACAAAATTTATAACATATTTCAGGAGCAATGTTAATATTTCATCAAATCTGAAGGAATAGCTTTAATCCATATATTAAAATCCTAATAGTTGCTATTACACTAGAGGCAACAATAAACCATATGGAAATATGACCATTCATCTCCACCCAGAGCGTTCATATTTTCAGAAATTTTGTTGAGCAATTGGCTCCCTGACAGCCCTTGTTCTTATTATTGCTTATGTTTATTGCACGTCTTTATGGAAAAGTTAAAAATATTTTAAGAGTACAATATCAACAGAACATAAGCTGGGAAAGCTCAGAGAAGGAGACGGGAACCTCGGGGAACCGTGGCCTGATGAGCGGAACCATGGGCAAAGTCAGGCTCAATGGGGCTTCCGTGCGTGAACAGCCAAGTCGGGCGGTCATCAGGGACCGGGACGAGAGGGCCTTCATGGCAAGAGAAACTCCTTAATATGAGAACCTTATGGGAATGTGTGATCAATAAAGTTTACCCAGGGGCAAGCAGAGAGAGGTGTTAGGTTGTTAAGAAAACAATTCCGAAATTGTTTTTGTACATTTGGAAAATAAAAGATACATATGGCATTTTTGCATTTATTGAAATGCCATAATACTGTTATGTTGAGTTTTTTTAATCTCACATAGGGTATTACAAGAAAACGCATGCCTTTGTTTCATTAGGAAATTTTAGCTTTATGTGAAATAGGTGTCAATTCAATCTTAAAAATGTAATGTATGTGTTTTTTTATATTCACTACAAATTCATGAGCGTGTAAGTAGGTGTTTTCCTGTGTCTATTCATCTCACAACCAAAAAATTAGCTAACGTTCACTATTATAGTATGGAGATGAATCGTGTTTGAGGTAAATTAAAGGGGAAACAGATCGATTTTTTTCTTTTTTTTTAAATTTGAGTCGTTTGCATCAACTACGTAGCTTTACAATACCATCTTTTTTTAATGTGGTTCATTTAATTAGATTAACACATTTGAAATGGCTAATGATTTAATGTACAGAAATTGTACTTTGGCTGGTACATATATGTGCGTAAAAGATGAGAAAAACGAAAAATTTCGGCTGGATCCCAACATATGTGGACAATGGGGGGGCACCTCTCCTATAACTATTTATCCAAGGATCACACAAGGCATCCCTTTTCCATCAACATCGCTGTTGTTCAAAACATTTTTGAATTTGTAACTTGGAATTGTCTCCAGAGTCTGCAGCATATCAAAGAAGATAAACATTTATGGAGTGCCTCCCGCGCCAGGTAGCCAAAAAGTGCAGTCATCTCATTTATTTACCCAATACGAGAGACTAGTCATTTGTTTGTTTCCTGCTTCTTGTTTGTTTCGACTTGGTGGTTAGGTTCTTGTCGTCATTCTGTTTTACAGATGAAAAGGCTGCGAGTCCCTGAGGTTAATTGATGTGCATATCCTCAGAGGCTGGCACACCATTGCACAGGAAGATGCCCTTTGATTCGGGGAAGGGGCAAAGCCATTCAGAGCTGACGACTGATGTGGGCACGAAACGGTGGAATTCTGGAAACTCGATTGTTTTTCAAGCTGCTGTGAAATAATAACACGTTCACGGGGCGGTCTCGATGCCAGATCCGCGAGCGGCTCCCACACATTTGACATCGTGCCCCCCGCATGGCTGTCGCCCTGCTCCGTGAGTGGCAGCAGCTGCAGACGCCTCCGCTCACACAACGCTGCCAGGTCTCTTCCGGAAGCGGAAGCGGAAGCGGAAGCGGAAGCGGAAGGGAGCGGCCATGTTCGGTGAGCTGTCCCCACCCCTCCCAGCCCACGTCCACCTCCCACCTCCTCCTTGGACCTGTTGGTGTCTTTTCCTTTTTCTGTCGCCTTGATTTAAATTCTTTCTGAGTGATACTGCCTTGGTTTCCCCCTAGTTTTTCAGGGGCTCTTTGAGGCCATACCCTGTGCTGTTTTCTGAGAGATGTAATACCTTTAAAATTCTCCCCAAAGTGTTACATTGAAAGACAGTGCTGCTTTGAACCTGTAAGTTCTGATGTTTAAACAAAAAAAAAAATGGCTCAAAAGAGTGCATGAACATTAAGTATCACATAAACACTCCTATATTGTGTTGGGTTTGGATTTTGAAAGTTCAAATTAAGGTTCATACAAGGGAAATGGTCAACAGACAAATCAATAAGCGAAGGAAAAATAGATGCTGCAGAGGTGTCTTTGGGCATGAATTTCCCTCTCCTCCTAGTCCTATGTACCTGAGAACAACATCCTAAAATAGGAGAAAACTGAGCTTGGTCAGTCCGTGGACCACTGCTCTGAAGCAAGTTGAAACCAGCTCTCAGCAGATGAAAGCCTTCTTCTGTTCCTGTCTCATTTCTTCTATCAAATATTGACATCACATCCTCCATGTTCCAGGTACTTCCTGAAGGGCTTCCCAATATCTGAGGCCCAGAATCCTCACTATAAGCCTTGAGGTAGATATTACCATTTTATAGGTAAGGAAACTGAGGCACAAGTCGGCCACAGCTCGTGAGTGGAGGAGCTGGAATTCACAGCAGACAGTCTGTCTCTGGCACCTGCGCTCTTAACCTGCCTCTGTGGAGCTGTCACACAAACACCCACGAAGCCAAGAATGAAGGGAGAAGAAGGGACTGCCTGCCATCAGAGCCAATACTGCTCATCGGTGCAGTCATGGGCATGTGGCTCCCACATCTGCTCTGCCGACATCCCCTGTGAAGGATGGCAGGGCAGCCCGAGTCCAAAGGTCACCCGGCAGACTAGGGTGTAGGAGCAGACATTTACAGCACCTGGTCCTCTCTGCTGGGCATAGAATATCGTCGTCAAAATTTCTTAAATGAACAAAAACATAAATTTGACTGAGATGTATACCCATTGGATTGGAAGATGGTTTCATTTTTCCACCTCTTATGGTCTAAGTATACCCAAATAATACTTTAATTCAGTGATAAGAATATATTCACCATAAAGGGTAGACTGATAAACATGTAGAACCGCCGTAATTAATGCTGTTGGCAATTTTAAAATAAATGTGGCGTCAAATGACTTAGAAATGTATTTTTAAATCATGAAATACCTAATACACTAAATAAGGAATCCTTACAATAAGCCTTGAGGTAGATATGCAGAGACAGACTGTCTGGTCTGAATTCCAGCTCCTTCACTTACGAGCTGTGACCTCCCTGAGCCTCAGTTCTTTCATCTATATAATAGAGGATTTGCTCTTAAAACATAAGGCCAGTGGCCACTGCTCACAACATAGTCATCACGTCACACATGGATGTGTTATTCCCATAGCAGAACCACCAGATGATGATTCTCTGTCGTGACCCATGTGATTCAGTTCCCAGCTGAGTAAACATCCTGGTCAATGATTCTAGTGACACCATCTCTGATTTTATGGAAAGAGTGTGAATGAAATGTGAAGAGCAGCAGCTGTCCCCGTGTTGTGAGGAACGGTGATGTGTCTGGCCAGGCATTCAGGCTAATGTGCAGTCACACAACCAGCATCTCCTGACACCCTTGTCGCTAGTCCCTGTGGAGAAGAGAAGGCAGGGAAGGATACAGGCCTTTAGGCTGCGTGGAAGCTCCCGGGCTGTGCCCTCTGCGCGGCGGCATCTAAATGTGTCAGGAGAGGCCAGGCACTGGGACATTCTAAGTGTGGACAAAGCCTCCCATCTTAACGGTACCTTTCACTAAAATTGTCTTTAGAGGAAAAGAGATATTTCAATACTTGACAGTTTATAGCCCCCTTTCTGTCCCCTTCAGACAGGCATATAGCTTGCTAATTACCTTGCAAGGTCGCAGTTTTATCAGCAATAAAGTTCCCTCAGTGTTGGCTACTTGACATTAGCAATCTCTTTAAACTGACAGGGAGAGACAGGAGTGGGAACGAAATAAAAGCATCCAGAGCACCCCACCTTTTTCTAAGGACACGAGGTTAGTTGAGCATGACCCACTGCCTCAGCACCATTCACTCCATTTGTGTGTCTTTTCCACTCTCCTCCCACCAGCTCCGAAGCAGAGCAGGGGTTCAGTGCATGCCACAAACGTGTGCCATGAAAGCTGGGCTGGCTGGCAGAGAATATTCCAGGCCTCATGACAGTTCTCAAGACGTGAGCTTCACATGTCTGAGACATCACAGGTGCCTCAGCCACTGCACTGCAGGCATGCTTCTGTGGAATTTATTTGAATATTTCAGCATTTTAAGCTATTTGCATGTGTCCAAGGCTACCCGAAGCCTGAAATCTCTGAGTAAGCCCTGCTACAACCTTGTTTTGGAATCACAAAAGGAAAACGTCAAATGAGGACCCAATGAAGAGATGCTTGCAGACAGTCCACTCGCTCCAAGTGCAAAAACACACCGTCAGACACTAAACTTGTCCCACTTCCCCACGGCAGGCACAAAACACAACAGTGTGCTGAGTTAAAACACGGTGCAGCAGAACAGAGGCGCTTGCGGAATAGTCGGATGACGGAATGCGTGCATGCCGCTGGCTCCTAGAGGAATTTCTAACTAAACCGCGGGCTATAGTTATGAACAACTAATTATCGAGGCCCGGGTGTAGGAGGCTCTGCTAGCACAGAGACGGGTGACTTTCCTGCCTATAAAATGCCAGTGTGTGCTAAACTGTTTTATGAAATTATGTTTATGGGCATTATTACATCTGTTCCCATTTTATTCACGATTTGTTATTTAATATATAGAAATGTGGTTACTTCTGTGATTCATAAATACACTTTCTTCATCACACATGTTTCCAGGTTAATATAATTTAATGTATTTGCTCATAGGTGTTACTAAAAAAAAAAAAAGAAATGTATTTTTATAAGATTTTTAAAATGTATTTATCAGACCTCCATTTCAACTTTTCAGAAAATTTAATTGATTCTGGACTTCTTCCAAGCTAGCGGTCATTTTATTTTTGAGACACTGAAAAAGAAAAAACTCATCTAACACTGTAGATTCTTATCTTGCATAAGTTTTGTTTACTTGCATGATTGATTTGTAAGATGATTTGAAAGTCTGAACTGATTTCCATAGGGCTTTTGGAAATTCAGGGTGAAAGCAGCAAGCAGAGCAGAGGGTGTAAGGTTTTCAGGCAAGCATACGGCAGGAGTAAGCAAGACCAGTGCACAGAGCAGCACCCTATGGTGAGGGCAGAGACCCACTTGTTTCAGGAACTCACCCTACTCTGTCTCTATGAGAAAAATGGGGTTCAGCCCATGCACTGCTGGCAGGAATTTTAAATTGGTGCAGCCTCTATGGGAAACAGGGTGACGGTTCCTCATAAAATTAAGGATAGAGCTTCTGCATGACCCAGCAAGCCCTCTTCAGGGCAGCCACCTGAAAAATTTAACATTTATTCCTGAAGATATATGTACTCCTATGTTCATTGCAGCACTATTCATGGTAGCCAAGACATGGAAACAACCTAAATTTCATTAGGTTGACTAATGATGGGATAAAGAAGATGTGGTACATATACACAATGGATTACTAGTCTGCCACAAAAAATGATGAAACAGTGCCATTTGTGATAGCACGAATGAATCTTAAGAGTATTATCCTAAGTGAAATAAGTCAGATAAAAAAAGTCAAGAAACATGATTTTACTCATATGTGGGATATAAAACAGAAAGCAACAAACAAACAAGACAAACAAATAACAAGACTCATACACACAGACAACAGAATGGTGGGTCCAGAGAGCAATGAGAAGGGGGGAGGGGAAGGAAAAGGCGGTAGGGGCAGGAGGTGAAGGGGGTCAAATACATGGTACCAGAAGGAGACTAGACTTTGGGTGGTGAGTACACAATACACAGATGTTGTATTATGGAATTGTGCACTTGAAACTTAACTAACGTCAGTAACCAAAGTTACCCCCAATAAGTTTCATTTAAAATTGAAAAATGGGGTTCAGCTGATATTTACTGACAGGTTTTCAAATGTACTAGAACACTTTTCAATGAAGAATACTTACATCCTACAATGTAAAGTTTCAAGAACCTTAGACAAAATCAGAGCAGAGTTGGTCTGAAAGACTGCTGAAACCTCGGCCTCAGTGGCAAAGATGGCTGAACCCACTGTGACTTAGGGTGTGGACGTTTACCCCAACATGTCTCAATTTAATGAGGTTACGTTCACCACTATTTTTCCAAAATTGATGCTTTTTGCTCTGAGCTCTTCAGAGATAGTTATCTCTGAAATATCATGAAAATTGGCAAGCCTCTTCTAACAGGTGTGAGAGAGTGTCTGGGACAGACGTGATTCCATTCGAATTATAACATGCCAATATAACAAAACAATATATTGTGACTACGCAATCCAGGGAAAGGCCAGAAACTATCAGAATTTGAAAAATGTTTATGAACACAACTTCAGTCAAGTGTTTCCCTATCAAACACACACAAAAAGAAAAAACAGAAAGAAAAAAAAGATTAGCTGGATTGTAAGTAATGAATTCAGAAGTCGGCACGCCATCCTTGGGGTTTTATCTGACCCATCACCTGGGTGGGAGGACCGGATGTTCACCCGTTATCTTAATGTGGGATGATTTTGATTATATCTTCTAAATGCACCTCAGTAGAACTGTTTTCTTCTCTTGATTTAATAGTATCACAGTGTTTGGTCATTTTCTTTGCTCTTTAAAACTTCCATTTATTTTACAAAATTATAAAGGGGAGAAAAGTAAAATGTAAATAATGGTAATGAAAACAGTGCAACAAGCTTGCACGTTTCGTGATGTTTGGGGTAGACTCTCGTGCTTTGTCACAAGGAAGTCATTAAGAATGTCCACTTCTTAATAGTACCCCAGTAGTGGGGTAAAAATCCACTACTTTACCCCAGTAGTGGGGTAAAAATCCACTACTGAAGTCCTACTAAGAATGAGAAAATGAATGAGTTATCCTCTACTCTGGAGACATGGAATTAGAAACAGAAAACCAGGGGAAAGAAACAAAAAGGAAAGAGAACTATGGAGGGTGGGAGGAAGGAAGGAAGGAAGGAAGGAAGGAAGGAAGGAAGGAAGGAAGGAAGGAAGGAAGGAAGGAAAGAAAGAAGGGAAGGAGAGAGGGAGGTATGGAGGTAGGGAGGGAGGAAAGAAGGGAGGGAGAGATGAAGGAAGGAAGGAAGGAAGGAAGGAAGGAAGGATGGAAGGAAGGAAGGAAGGATGGAGGGAAGGAAGGAAAAAAAGAAGGGAAGGAGAGAGGGAGGAATGGAGGGAGGGAGGGAGGAAAGAAGGGAGGGAGGAAGGAAGGAAAGAAGGGAGGGAGAGAGGAAGGAAGGAAGGAAAGGAGGAAGGAAGGAAGGAGGAAAGGGAAAAACCTTTGAACCTATCATTATGCATTCAATCAATAAATCACAAACTCAGAAACACACTGTTAGCACATACATCTGATACATTTACATAAAAATTTTGAAAGGTCAACTA
Source organism: Rhinolophus hipposideros (assembly GCF_964194185.1). Lineage (NCBI taxonomy): Eukaryota > Metazoa > Chordata > Mammalia > Chiroptera > Rhinolophidae > Rhinolophus > Rhinolophus hipposideros. The sequence continues at coordinate 98,904,088 of NC_138053.1, forward strand.
TAAAACAACATTTTTTTTTAAACTGAGCAAAAGATTTAAATAGGCATGTAACAAAAGAAGGTATATGAATGGAAAATAAATACAGGAAAAGATGCTCAATATCATTAGTAATCAAAGAAATGAAAATGAAAATTGCAATAAAATACCATTTCACACGTACTGATGGGATTAAAAGGCTGACAACACATGTGTTGGCAAGGAAATGGAGAAACCGGGAACCTCCTGTGTGGCCAGGGGAGGTAAAATGACAGGTAGGAAATTAACAGCAACACAAACAAACAAAAACACCTGTTCCTTCATCACAAAACCAGAAGCACTATTTCTGCCCGTACAAGAAAGAGGTACAGATATTGGCCTTATACTAGACCACAAAGGAACACCCAGTACATTTGAAGAACTAGTGTCATCAAAGTTTGTTCTCCTACTACACCGAATAAAACTAGCAATTAATAAAAACGTATAAATCAGAAACTTCCCCTATTTCTACAACCTCAATAATACACATTTTGCTTAAAAGGAAATTATGAAATACTTAGGACTGCATAACACGAAACATTAGATTTAAAAATGTGTGGACATATCTAGAATGGTATGTAAAGTAAGATTTATATGTTAAAATACATTTTTCATGAGGCAAGAAAGATTGAAAACAAATGATCTAATCAAAGGGAAAATATGTTGAATTTATTACACTAAATAGGGATTGATTTTAATGAAAAACACGTGGGTAGAGTTAGCAACAGATAGCAGATTGAGAGAATATATTTGCAATATCTAAAACCAACAAGGGACCATATTATCTAGAATATGCAAGAAATGCCTATAAATCAAAAAGTAAAAACACGTTAACTGTGGAGGCAAAGAATAGGAAGAAGCAGTTCACGGGACAAGGAAACCCAAAACGCTAAATAGGTGTGAAAAGATGTTCAGGTTCATTAATAACTGAGAATTGAAAATTAAAACAGCAAGCCCTCAGCTGGCACCTACCACACTGGCGAGTGTGTGAACACTGATTGGCAGACACATAGGGACACAGAGCCTGGTTGTGAGGTGCCCCTGCTGGCCACACAGCCTTTTGGAGAACAAACTGGCACTACTGAATTTTAGTTTGTGCATAGTGATAGTCTGGCCCAGCAATTCTCCCAGAAACAGAGAGTGGAGAAAACCTAAGGACACATACACAAGAATATCCCCTGCTATGTCCTGTCTGGTGACAGGGAGCTGGAGGGATTCTAAATGTTAATGTTTGGGCAAAAGATCGGTAAAATATCATCATTCACACCATGGAACAGTGAGTAGGCAGCAGTCAGAAGCCAGGGACTACATGACGTTTCTGTAATGGGCAAGATCTTTAATAAAGGGTACTGGGGGCCAGGCAGGGGAGCAAAAGTAGAAGGAGATTCATGGTATTTTACCATGAGTACCTTTTAAAAATAAATGGGTTTTTTTGTAGTAAATTCATGTATGCAACAAGACTACCATTTTAACTAGTCTTAACCATGCATAGTTCTGTAGCATAAAGTATGTTCAAATTGTTCTTCTGGAGGTGTCTGGATCTTCACCTCCAGACATTTCCAGAACTTTCCCTCTTCCCAAGCTGGTACTCCGTCCCCATTAAGCACTAACTCCTGATGCCTCCCTCCCCCCTGCCCCTGGCACCCACCATTCCACTTTCGATCTTTATGAATTTGACGGCTGCAGGGTCCTCATTCAAGTGCAGTCGGACGGTAAATTCCATCTTGTGACTGGCTTATTTCACGTAGCATGATGTCTTCAAGGTTAATCCACATTTTGGCATGTGTCAGAATTTCCCTCCTCTTTAGGGATAACCATCCATTGTATTCATGTTTCACTTTTTTTTTTTTTTAAATTCATTCATCCATCCAAGACACTACTGTTCTTTTCACCTTTTGGCTATTGCAAGTAATGCCACTATAAATTTATAATATTCGACAATAGAGGGATATTTACAGACAATGGAGGGCTTTCCCCAGACAGCCAAGCCTTGGAGTCAGGAACCAGGAACTTTGAGTAATCCCACCCTCTAGGCCTCAGAGCACAGAAACCAGAACGGGCCCTTGTCTTATCAGCAACTTTAAACTTCTCTCTCTCTCTCTCTCTCTCTCTCTCTCTCTCTCTCTCTCTCTCTCTCTCTCTCTCTCCTCTCTCTCTCTCCCTCTCTCCCTCTCTCTCCCTCTCCCACCCCTTCACCCCCACCCCAAGAAATGCTTAGTTAACAAATTATTCTGCTTGGACAAATTTCCTTTTACTCATTAGCATTTATTGATTTCCTGAGCTTGGCAGGAGCCAAGCTAAGCTGATCTGGAATACTTTTAGCAGGAAGATGTCCCCTGCCCAGCAGCTGCCAAGGCACGCAAGAAGGAAGGAAGCACCCGTCACCGGTGTGCCAGGCACTGTAGTCTGTGCAAAGGACCCTCAGAGGGCCCAGTCTGGAGAGCTGCGATGTGAAGTGCTGCATGAGAATAAAACAGGCCTCCAGGAAAGTATCTAAAACGATTATTATCTACATACTTGGAAGTTTCCAAACTGTCTCCATACACAGGACTAGATGACAAAAGCAAGGTGGCAACTAGGCGGGGAAAAGTCGAACCTACGTACCAAGCACCATTATAATTTCCAATGAAATTACATATTTGGCAGCATTACTTTCTTTCCAAACCGTAAGCTCTTCCCTGCTTCCTATCGATAATGGTTTTGGGGGGTGGAGAGACAGGGAAGGCATTTCCAAGAAGGGCTGGGAAAGCCAATAATTTATGTGGACATTTTTTCTCAATAGCGCACTGGGAAGATGTCTCCAAAATGAAGTAGAATAAAGGCAAAATCAGCCCATCTCTTTTTTTCGTTCCCCAGATTCAAGTTAATAAGTAACCCTGCCATTTAACAAGGCAGCAAATGGCAGGCCCCCACCATCCCCAAGGGAGCACCATCCCCACTGCAAAAGGTCCTAGGGGTGCTCTGATGGGAAGGGCGGCTGGGCAGACCATCCTGCAGAGCTCTCCGGGGCTCCAGCCTCTGGCAGAGAGGAAGAGGGCAGCTCCTCTCCCACATCTGGGCGGGGACAATGGGAAACCCTGGAAGGATGCCACATTTCCCCTTCCTGCTCCCTTTGCTCTCAGAGCATCTGAATTACAGGAAGCCCAGAGTCCTGCACACGAGGCCTCCCGGGAAACACGGGAAAGCAGGGTTTCTGCAGATGCTGGTGCAAAGGTGAGACGGGCCCTGGGAGCAGACCCCATAGCTGAGACCTCCGGCTCGTCCGGGCCGACCCGTCCCCCATGAGACTGCCCCAGCCTCACCCAGCGAGGCTAAGTAGCTTCCAGTGGGACTCACTGGCCAGGGCGACGCAAACAGTGGGAATGGCTTACAAACCCAGCAGAGGAACCGTGATGACAGTACACAGCTTTGCTAGGGGCTATGAAATGACTCGGTAAGGAAGTAGAAGTTTGCGCAGATGAATCAGTTGTCAGGTCTTTTTCCTAACTCCCTTCTCCCCAGTAACAAACTTCAATTACCTGGTGAGGCATTGTTAGTTATGGGATGCACTGTTTTACATGGAGAGAATTTCCATTAATAAAACGTTGAGGATTCCCACTAACAGAGTAACTGGTCAACTGTGGATTAAGCAGAAACTATTTTTACATCAATCTTATTGCTGGAAACCTTTCTAAAACCTACCAGCTATTACCTCACCTCTCTAAGCAGTAGACTCTCCAACAGAAATGTTTGAGCTGTTTCCATTCGTTTGCTTATCCATTAAGACAATTTGAGTGTCCACTCTGTGGGGGGCGGGGGTGGGGGAGAGGGAGGCTCCAAGGCCCTGAGGACATAAAAATCAGCAATTTCATTAATAGCACAAAGCTAGCGTTGGATTTTTAACCTCATCGGATAGTCTCTGATTTTTAATGGAAAAATTCTATTCCTTCACAACTGGTGTTGGGCTCCATAGTGTTGCTTTTTCCCACCCCTCTATTTTTCTTTTTTTTTATTAGTTTCAGATGTACAAGACAATGCAATAGTTAGACATGTCACTCCTCGCAATGTGATAACCCCTCTCCCCCAATCTATTGCCCTTCTGACATCGTATATATCTATTACAATTCCATGCCTCTATTCCCTACGCTGTACTCTACATCCCGTGACTATATATATATATATATAAAATTATAGCTGACATTCATTATTATTCAGCTTCAGCTTCAGCTTCAGGTATACAGAGCAGTGGTCAGGCATCTAAACTGTCCATGAAGTGGTCTCCCTAATAAGGCATATGCCCATCTGACACCTTACAAAATCTTTACAACATTATGGATTGTATTCCCCACACTGTCTTTCATATCCCCATGGTAATACTGTACTTACCAATTTATGCTGTCTAATCCTTTCCCCTTCTTCCTCATCCTCACCCCCTCCCTTCTAGCAACCATCAGTTTTTCCTCTATATCTGAGACTATTTCTGTTTACTCTGCATATTTATTCAGATCTTTAGATTCCACATATAAGCGAGATCACATGGTATTTGTCTTTCTCCGACTGAGTTAGTTCACTTAGCCTAATGTTCTCTAGGTCCATATCATTGCAATTGATTTTTCTTTATGATTATTATTTACTTTACTCAATCACTCCCATTTTTCCCTTCTCTGGATTTCTTTGCTAGTTTAATACATTTCCATTTCCCACTCATCAGCGCATTTCTCATTCCTCTCATGCTTACTTGCTCTTTCCTCACACTTACAATGGAACAGCTATGCCTTTAAAATATGAAAATGATATAATGATTTATCACAAGTTATTATTCTCTCCATCCCATCCCTCACACACACACCATGCCCCACTCAAATCAAACCACATGGACGAGTTTAGAAAACATTTACTTCAGCACTGCCCACCTCCCACCCTGAGACGAGCTCTTGGGGACATAATTACTCTTAGATTTTGCTGAGAAGATTTAGTAGATTTTATTTTAGATCACCATAAGAAATTTTGTGCAAGTCTGTCTCTTCTGTTTCAGGAAACATAACTTAGCATACAATTCACAGATAGTATCTAACGAGAGAGGGAGAGAGCCACCTGGGTTCCGCTTGGAGCGCCCTGCTATTTCTGGCACTCCCAAATCTGACCCAGGTGCTCCATTCAGAAGCTTCTTGAGCACTTTGCTCAGACTCTCAGCTTGTGTGTTCTCTGAAATGTGTACACCTGTAAACATCGTCACCTTGTCAGGTCAGTCATAGCTCGGCTGGGTATAGAAATCCTGGAGTGCACCCTTTCCTTGAGCCATCAGTCATTCAGATGCTTGTTATACAGCATCTCACTGTGTTTTACTCATCCTACTTGTACTTTGAGAAAACTGATGGCAGCCTGATATCTCTGTTTTGTTAATAAATGGTATTTGAGCCCAGAAACTTATTAGATTTTCTTTTGTGTTTTTTTGATTTTGTTTTTGTTTATGTTTTAGAACTGTCTAGGTGTATGTATTGGTTAGCCATTTTCGTCCATAAATGTGGGCATCTCTTTAGCTCAGAAGCTCTCTCGTCTAGTGTTTGCTTTTTTCTCACACCACCCATCTCTGCCTCGGGAACACCAGTCACTTTATATTAGCCTTCTCGGATCTTTACCCATGAGTTCTGGTGTTTTTGGCTCTTCATTTTACTAGCCATTAATTTATGATGAAACAGTGTCTATCTTTTTCTTTAATCTACATCCTGGTTTGGTGGGCTTTGCGTTTGGTTTTGTTCTTTGGTCCCCAGGTCACACTGGCCTCAGAAGAGAGGAAGTCAGAACACAAGTGTTCCTTGCTCTGTTGGCCTGCCCACTCCGATTCTCCTTGGCCCAAGCATGTTCACCTGAGAGCTGTCAGGGAAAAGTCGCTTGAGAGGCCTTTTCTCACTTGCCACAAAAATCGGGCTGAAAAGTGTAAAAGTATAGAGGCTTAAAACATCTGAGAAGAACCACAGAAGTTCTGTCGAGTCCTATACAACATACAGACATGCACCCACACACTCACGTTCATGCCCAAGCAAACATTTTATATGTATCATGGTTCAATCAGAGAAACAGACCCATGGAAATGGTATAGAGTAGGGATATTTTATAGAGGTTTGATGGTGTGTCATGTGGGGACTGCCGAAACAGTTTCAGTGTCTGGTACTGAAGCTGAGGTCCCCAGCAGCTGGTTGGGACTCAAAGAGGGGCAGGAAGTGGAGGAAAGGGACAGGACAAGCTGAACCTCCAAGAACCCAGGAGAGAAGACCTTGAACATGCATCTACTTAGCCTGGAACCTGCAGGGGCCTGTCCCCATTCCTAGCGCTCCAACAGGTGTGACCTGCATTCACACAGACTTGTCTTTCTTATAGAATCTGTGCCCTCAGCTCCCCACACACCTCAGCCACCACTGTCCCCACATTCGCTCCTTCACAGTCAGGCAGGCCAGATGCTGGTGAACCCATGTCCCCACACTGCACACAGCACAGAGCATGGCCTGTCCTTTACAGGGTGTGGGACAAGGGCCAGAGTCCAGGGACCATGCAGGTGTGGACTCAGATTCCACTTCAATCTGCAGCATGGTGACAGTGTCATGTGCTGCCACCTATTCCTGTGGCAGTCCCTGACCCCATCTCAGCAAGCAAGACTGTTCTTCTCCACATTGAACCAAAACTTGTCCTTTTCTTGGGAAGAAAGACCACATTTCCAGAGCGACTTGGGTACCAAATCATACAGAAGCCACACAAAAAGTTTGTAAGAGCTACTCCGAGTGGCTAAGCCCCAGGATTAAAATGCAAGTGTTATGCTGAGAGTCAAAGATCCTTTCAGTTGAAGAGCAACCGGCTGCAGTAAATACAGTGTTCTTAAATTGTACTTAGTGCTGGAAGTGGGACGAATGGCCAAGCCATGCTCAGTGCTGGTATTAACACGGCTAAGTCTTGTCTCTACTACCGCTCAGGCTAACCCAGATCCCGGCCACACTCACTTGATGGGTTTAAAGGGCTTTACATGAAGTGCAGTTTATATTGAATTTCTTTGTTGCTTGTTTCGAAGGTCCCTGAAGACATGGCAACTACAAAGAAGCCCTGAACACAGGAATGTTGGAACAGATGTTATTTAGGCATTTTCACGTAATAAAGACTTCTAATAATCCCCAATGCCCAATTATCCTAACAGTTATGCCAAAGTTTTCACTCAATGCCCAGTAAAAGCAGACAATATTGATTTGACTAAAACCACAATTATTTAGGACATAGGTGATGCCAATCAAAGGAGACATTTAAACAATTGACTACCACATTTTTTAGAGCCCAGATTAGCCAATAACTCAACGTTGTACTGACGTTGAACCAATTAGTCAAGCAATAATTGCATGAGAAAGGCTATGTTTTTGGAGGGACAGAATCTGCTATTTTTGGCATTTCTAGATCAAAACTACATCATGATATTTACCAGTGGACATTACTTGGTTGTGTATCGTGTTTCTATCTTTTTCTCTAATCAGAAGGTAGTGATGTACTGTCTGGGAAAAGATGCCATCTTTCCACAGGTACTGTTTTTTTTAAAGAGAGGTCAAGGATAATTGCAGGGATGGTCAGAAATTGCAGGTCCAACACTTTTTCTTTCTTTTCTTTTTTCATTTTACAGTGAAAATGCGACAATCCACAAATGTAGCTTCTGATAAATTCCAGCACAAAAAATAATTTTACATTAGAGGAAACAAAGAAAGCAGATTATTTTCTCTAATGCTCTTTCTAATCTAACACTTAACTCTGTGCCTGCTGATAATATGAGGTTTAGATCAATCTCAGCAGAGCAGGCCAAGCGCAGTTTAAGAATTCGATATTTTCATATCAAAAGCAAGCAAACAAATATCTTCTACTGTGTGCAAATAATACATAAAAAGGAGACAACCTTTGGTGTCAAAAAGCAGGTCTGGTGGTTGACAGCCATCTACACGGGAGCTGTGATCCTTCTGAAAGACACATAAAATAATTAGAATGGGAAGACAGGTATTAGTAGCCCTTCTCTCCACTGCTCAGGTAAAGGAAAGGAGGAGTGAAGGAAAGCACAGCAGATGAGTCACCGGGTACCTCTCGGACCCAAGTACTAGGAGGGAAAGAGCACCCGAAAGTTGCTAGACATGACTTTGGAAGAGAAAGCTGGACAGGCGCTACCCCTCCTCCAGCAGCGGCTCTACTTGTGGGGGCATCAGGAGATTGAGTTTATGTCCCCACCCACTGGTCATTCACAGTGGGTAACATGGGCCAGATGGGAACTACTAACATTTCCACCAGCACCCAGTGTTGACAATGACAAAGTAGCGATGGAGAAGGTCATATGAGGCTGATTTGGGTACAAACACCTTCAGTGAACCTGATGGGTATCCAAACCATCTGTCATGTCCACTCCAGACATATATTCTCTAGAGAAAGTCTCACAGCGGCTTCAGGACATGAACAAGAAGGCTTCTAGAAGAATGTGTGTTGTAACAAAAGTTAGAATAAGCCAAAGGTGAATGGACAAGAGAATGGATGAATTGCAGGGTTTTCATATGAAGAAATGACATACAGAGTAAAAAGGATTGAACTACCGCACACGTCAACGTAGATTAGCATTAAAGCACAATACTGGATGAAAAAATGCTAGTCGTAAAGACGAAATAAAATGCAATGTCATTTGCATAAAGTTAAAAATATGCAACAATGAACAGTATGTGCTTAAGGTTACATCCTATGTGATGGGACCATAAGGAACCCCAGGGCATTAATTGGGACGGAGAAACTGAAGATGGGAGCTGAAGGTGGGCGGGATCGGAAGACAGATATGGGAACGGCCCAAGGTCTGCGTAATTCTACTTCTTAAACCGTGGTACTGTGGGTTCAGAGGGGTTTGTTTTATGACCATTCCTTTGCATTGTATGTCCTCTTTTGACTATATGCTACATTTTAGTCAGTAAACTAACAAAAGGCTGTTCTGGAGTGGTGCTCAAGAAAAGCAGGAAAAAAGAAGTAAAATAATTACAACATATGATTCCTCTCCTTTCAATGTTTAAATTGACTCAGAAAAGCAAAACTCATTCAGCTTAAAGAATCTGAAAGTGAATTTTGCAGCAGTAGCTCAGGAGAAATGACAGTCCATGTGGAAAGGAGTGGCTGAGCACAGAGGGCGCAGGAGGAGGGCTGGTCCTTCCACGTCCCACCACCACCCCAGGGTTGTTAACGGAGAAGAGGCCCTGAAGTCCCCAGGGGAGGGGTGGGTTTCTCCCCAGCACAGGTGATGGTGGCTCACAGGGACAGGGCCCTCTGCTCTGTCCTGAACCAGCCTTACATGGCACACACACAGCCAGCTCTGGAGTGAGTCCCAGTTGAAAGGGAGGAGAAGGCATTTGGTGGCCATTGTCCTGAGAAGGGAAGCACACATTTTTCCAGGACAGCTTGCATTTGTAAACCTCATGACATTTTGTTAGCAAAGGCTTCCCTGAGCACCGTGAGCGGAGTTTCTGGTTGGTTTTCAAAAGTCTCAAGGTTGCATGGGGCCAACTATTTATAGGGTGGATGTAACCGGTTTCAGCAAAGCCAAATGAGAGTGTTGGTCTAATCTTTTTGCCCTGCATTTCTTCCTGTGACCTAAGGTCGACTGGTGAAAATCTATTAAAAGCTTTCCTGATAAAAAAGAAAAAGAAAAGTTGACATTTCACTTGGTCAAAATTGAAACCCAGAGGAATAGCCTCCGTTTCTGATGAGTGGGGCTGATGCAGGGGCACCTTCTCAGCCAAGCTGCCCGACCTCAGCCTTGATGGACAACAAGCTGGTCAGCACTCCAGGGCACCCTAGGGGACAACAGCAACACCCATTCATGCGTGCAGTGACTGGGGCTCGGGATAAGCCACAGAGAGGCCCCAGGGCAGCTGCTGCTCCCATCTGGAGATGGGCTCTTGTACGCACTGTGTGTTCACGTCAGAGGCAGACCTCGCACCTGGGCTGGAGTGAGGGGATGCCAGGCACCACCCATCTTCTCAAGCCCAAGTAGAGTCGAAGTCTGCTCTTGTTTGGGGAAATGTTACTTGCACGGACCTCCTCGTGCATTTCCTGTATCTGCGCCAGTTACGCGAAGAGATCCTTGCGACAGAAACTGTGCTGTGAAACCTGAAAGTCAACTTCTGTGAACAACAGATCTTGGAAAAAGCAACAGCTTGCACGGAGCTGTGTTTTTCCATGTTCAGCCCCGCTCACATGTACTCTTGTCTCATTCTCCCCCAGCTAAGTGAGGCCTCTGTCTCCGTTTCACAGGTGAGGGGGTCCTGCAGGGACCCACCCTCCTCGCACCCTTCCTCTCAGGGGCTGTGATGTTAATTCATTTGGGGCACCTGTAGGAACAGCCCCTGGAGCTGAGGGCCTGAGCTCCCAGTCAGGCGGGCGTCTCCTGGCCTGCTCTCTGGGCTTGGGGAGAGCTGCCCAATACTACACACTTGGCGTGTGTGCGAGGGGTGTGTGTGTGTCTTTACAGGCAGATAACTGAGTTTATACTGGATTTTGTAAAAAGAATCTTTCAAATGCAGTCATAAATATTTTGAAAGAGAGTCTTCAGATTGAGCAGATGAAGCTGCCGGCTTCAGCACCCTCAGACTGACCTCTGGCTGCAAAGTTCTAAGAAAACCTGGCTCGAGCACTGGCCCTCCCATAGCATCTCATGTTTGTGCTATTTCCTTTCTCTCTGCAGACCCCCCACCAGCCTCCCACCAGCCAAGGAAACCAATACAGTTGAGAGACAGACAGAGAAAGAGAAGCACAAGAGGAAAAAGGAGCAGTCGTTGCCACCTTTGTTCCACAGGCCAGGCTCTTGAATGAGCATTTCATACACATCCTGCCACCTGCTCTCACAGCAGCTGAGGGCGGGCACGATGACCCCACTTTGCAGACAAGAAAACTGACACCCAGACAGCTGGGGTTCTGAGCCCCACATCACCCCACTCGGAAGTGAGGAGCTGGCTCTGAACCCTGACTGTGAAGACTCAAGAGCTCGTGCTGGTCTCCATGATTGTACACAGATCCGCTGTCACGTAATCTAAATTAAAAGGCCTCACTATCTCACACGAGAATTACTTCGGACTAGTCAAAACAAAAATCATATTAGGCATCTTTCTTCCAAACATTACAAGTCATCTTGAATCAATTCTCCACATAATAAAATTAAAACAAGTGTCGTTTATCAACCAAAGTGAGACTAAAACAACTTGTGTCCTGCCAAAATTAACTTGGAAAAAAAATCACTGTTCTACAGAATCTAAGTCGATTTCTAAGCTTCTCAATGTTGCCCAAACAGGAAAGGAAAATAAAATTAAAAGAGAAAACTAACATGAGTTTCCTGGAAGCATTAAAATGCAAAATAATTCCCTTGCCCTCTGTCCCCTCCAAACTGGATGCTGTTGACTCTTTCTTTATGTCAACAGACTCGGTGTCCAATTAAAAAGCCATCAGCCAACCTCCCAGGGAGCAAGCCGAGCTTTCCCTGCATCGGGCAAGACCATCTGTCTCCGTTGGCCTCAGAGAACCCAGGGCCTGGGGAGACAAGAGGTGCCACCAGAGAAGTGACAATGTGGCTCTTCCAATCAAGCCTTGACGTGGTTCCATTTGCTGATTATGTCCAATGGTCACTGACGCTAAGGCATACAGTATAGGCGTGAGAAGGGGTGTCTCCCCATCTGGGGGCACAAGTGGGGATGGGAACACCCTCTGAGCGGGAATGCAGGGACCATGGTGTGCTGAGGACAGCTGTCTGCCAAACCTGGCAGGTGCAACCTTCCACAAGCCTCTCCAAGCTCCCCCGACAGACACCCCTGCAGCACTCACCCCTCAGTGACGGCTCTGCTCCACCAGGCACGTTCCCAGCAGCGTCCACACCCCAATACATCAGAGCCCATTTTCTAGACACTCACTCTGAGCCAGGCCGTTTGTGACAATTGTTCAGGTGTGCTCTTAGCAGTCCTCACTGCCCCCGCAGCAGGCACTTATTCACTGTGAGGAGACGGAGGCTGAGTGGTGAGGCCGGGATGGGGAGCCCAAGCCCAGCTTCACCCTCCGCCTGATCCATCGCCTTGGTCTCACGGATGTTCAGACGCTGGTAAAAGATAAGCCATAGCAGTGGGTTTAAAAACATTTTTTAGGTTTTCTAACTGCAACCCCTTGATTGGCCTATCTTAAACTCAGCTGGTTCTGATTCCACATTCCTCTTCGTGAAGAGAAGAGATTCACAAAGAACCAAAGTCATGGGATTATTCGCATATCTGGAAACGCTTGAAAGTACGAGATGTTTTCTATCACTGGGCCTTCCCGCTGATGGATTAAGTGATCAGGAGAGAGAGCAGCGACTGCTCTGGAAGGAGTCCAGGAGCCACTCCACGCCGATCCCCCCTAAAAGGTGGGGAGTGGATGCCCAGTGTCCAGCAAGGCCGCCGTGTGTCCCAGATGAATAGGACTGGTCACCCCGCAGCGGAGGTTTGGGCGACTTGTGTCTGTCACCAAGAAAACGAAGGAGAAAACACTTCACAACACCATGCTCGTGGGGTCAGATCAGAGTCTGAACTGTGGATTAGTTCTCCTCACACAGGTCTCAAGAACCCCACTCCACCTGTGTTGGTTACCTGGGAATTGCATTTTCCAGAAAAACCAAAATAAAAAACTTCAAACGTAAAGCCATGAAAAAGTATACATTTTTCTCTCCTGTAATTTAGAAAGGTAATTAATTCCAGCAGTGTAGAAGGGTAATTTCCATTCGTATCCCAAATATTAGGTTGGTGCAAAAGTAATTGTGGTTTTTGCACTTATTTTTAACCTTTTAAACTACAATTACCTTTGCACCAACCTAATAACTTGGAGGGATAGATCACAGAGGCAGAAGAAAATTCGTTCGATAGATCAAAACGGGTAGGCAGGGAAGGATAGAGCAGAAAACACAATACAAACAATTCTCTATCCTATCTCAGGAGAAAACAGGAATTTGGTGAACATCAGTCCCAATGAAAATATTTGTAACATCAATAAAATTGGTCTGTCCTACTTCCTGGAGTCATTTTGGGGAATGGGCTAAAAATGACTGAGACCCTTGCAGTAAATGGATGTTTGAATTGATTGATTGACTGATTAAATGCAAAGAAGATTGTGAATGAAAAAAGCAACAAAGAAAGAAGAGTGGGCATAGAGAGGGACGATGAGAGAGAAAGTAACCAGCAAATAATCATATCATCAATATAGAAAATAATTGAGAATAAGATGAAATCGAATACCTAATGTGTCTTTGCTTTTTTGAGTGATTCTGCTTCCTCAGAATGTACACAATTATTACCAAGCTCACAACCCAAAGGCCTCATATGTCAAATTCACTTTGCTTATAAAGCATTTGTTGGACATGAATCACTTATGACAAACATGTCAAAAGAGATATGGTTCTGATTTTGTTTATTATAATATGTGATGAAACAATGCAAAGGTCTGTTGTACGATGCATTTACCCACTCATTCCACAGAGACGTGAGTGCCCAGACTGAGCCAAGTGCTAGTGCAGCACCGGATGGCAGTGGGACGGGACAGACAGAGGCAAAGCGGCACCTTCAGTGAGCTTGTCCTCGGGTGTGAAGCTGCAGGCAGACAGCAGCGCCCAGAAGGCTGTAAAGACCTCTCTCCTCACCCAAACTTCTGCTCGCACCTGCGTCTCTGTGCGCCTGATGAATTCCCTCCTTAAGTTAAATTCCTAGCAGGACGCCCTTGTGGGAAGCTGGGAAAGAGCCTGGTGTGGTCCACAGAGTCAGGAATTTAGCCCCCGATTTTGTCTGACCTAGGAAAGCATTTAGAAGCCTGAGCCTGTTCTTTCCAGCCCATTCAATGCTCCCGTGATCAGGGGTAGGGTAAAGCGTGTCACTCAGGAACTGGAGGAAGGACCCCCCCACACTGGGGATATTTGCGCATGAGCCCCACCATTAATGTGTGTGATGCGTTCACTGCTCCCAGTCCCCTCCACACACACTCATAATAAATCCATCTCTGCGAGGACAGCTCCCAAACAGAGTCCAGCTCAGCCTTCCCAAGCCCGTATGTCCTCCCCCCACAGTCCTGGGCTTTCTTAGGGACTGACTTGTGTCCCTCTGAGAAGTCATAGGTTGAGGCCCTAACACCCAATGTGACTGTTTTCGGAGAGGGGCCTCTAAGGATGTAATTAAGATTAAATGAGGTTATAAGGGTGAGCCCTGATTCAATAAGATCAGTGCTTTTATAAGAAGAGACTTCAGCGACTCTCTCTCTATCTCTCCAGGGGCACCCATGGAGAACAGGCTGTGTAAGGGCACAACCATAAGGCAGCCAGGAAGAGAGCTCTCTCCAGAACCCCAATTGTCTGGAACCGTCATCTGGGACGACCAGCATCCAGAACTGTGAAAAATACAAGTCTGTTGTTGGAGCCACACCGGTTGTGTATTTTGTCATGGCAGCTCGAGCTGACTACTCCACGCCTGTAGTTCAAAGAGCTCTGTGGTACAAGAATGAAAAGTGGCCAAGCTGAGTGGGCATGGCACACACAGGGGAAGACAGGGACCTTGCCCCCGTCTTGTCCTGTGACCAAAGAGCCAGACTCTTTGACAGGTTCAAGGCCTGTGAGATTCTGGGAGATGGATGGTCACTGACATGGTGAGTGATGACTGAGGGGATAGTTAACTATTGGGGGGATGATTCTGTGGGAGACGGTTGGTTATCTGGATGGGGCGGTGATGATTCTGGGGACAGACTGAACATTGAGGAGCTGAGTGCTGAAGGGTGGCCAAGACTGAAGCAGGGTCACACACAGGAGATGTGACGAGCACAGGAACGTGAGGTCACCTTTCCAGGCGAGGCCTTTTCCACTCAGGGACAGAACACCTGGCCACCTGCTGTGAAGACCAGCACATCTCACAGGAGTGCCAAGTTTGCCTGTGCCTGGGATGTGCAGGCTTCCTTCAGCCACCAAAGAAGAGAAGAGGCCCCGTCAAAGCCCCGTCCTCTGAGAATGCCTCTGCCAAGGCCCGAGAGGCCCTGTGTGGGGGTCCCTTCTCTCCTCTCGGAGCGTGCACCTGCCTACAGCTCTTCACACCTGGAGAGTCCCACCTGAGACTGATCCCGGGGGTCTCCTTCAAACACTCCCGCTACCGACCGTTCTCCACTGGCCACGTTAGCAGTCCGAGGGGCTGATGGACCTCAGGTGCTGCAGGAGCCACCTGTCCCACCCGGTTAGTGCAGCCTCCCTTCCCACCGTGACATGACGTACACTCACTCATGGTTCTGAAAGCAGCCACACCTCAGACGCTGAGTAGCCAGGTAACCAGATCCAGGCAGAAGTGCTGGGATGGGGCAGTCGGGGAAGGAATCGCTGATTTGTAATGTTTGCCGATTTTCAGGGTGTGAAGACTGCCATCAGCCTGGCTACCGAGGTGAGTCTCCTGAGCGGGGAAGAGATGCCGGGGCCCTCCTCCCTCAGTACTAGCCCGGCTCCGGCACGGGGCCAGGAGGTGGTAGGGTGGGTGGTGTGGGCACAGCACGTAAGCAGTGCCCGTTCCCAGGGCCAGCCCTATGTGACCTGCCAGGGAGTGGCTCCTTAAATGTCCATGTCCTCCCCTCTGCTCCAGCGGACTCAGACTCACAGGGTTGATGCTTGAGACCCAGCCCACGACAGATCAGCAGCAACTGAGGGGCAGCTGAAAGCACAGGGACGAGGACCCCGCGTCTTTCACAGCTCCTCCTCCTGGACAGCAGAGAGGGGGCCTGGAAGGGGGTTTCCAGGGCTGTGGAGGGCAGGCGTGAGGGGGAGGAAGAAGAAGGGCACTTCGTGGCCAGATAAGCATCATTTCTGAAGGCAGCAGGAATCGGAGGGTGAAAGACAGGTTGAAGTTCTCTGTCTGCAGGACCACGCGTGGACGATGGAGCTGTTTTCATGTGGAAAGTGTCGTCCTCGCCCTCCCACTTGAGTCGTGCGCACTTGTCACTGCACACCCAAAAAAGGCACCCCTAGGCTCAAAGAAGCACACAGGTCCCCACGTGATGGCTGCCTGGCTGTGACAAGCCTGACGGGATCTTTTGCTCTTGAAACATAAATATATTTGTTTACTTTTCTATTCAGAGGAAAGAGTGTGGCATGAGAAGGCATCAGACCCCCCCTGTGAGCCGGTGTCAGGCCAGCTGCCAGGCACATGGGCTCCAGGCCTCGCTGCTGGAGGGCCCAGGGCGGCCAATACACAGTAGGCAGATGGAGGCGTCTCTGAAACCCAGGGGCAGTGCCTGGCTCCTCCACGTTGAAACGGGATGACCAGGTATGTCTGCAGGTTCTCCCCAGCTGGCCGCACAACGTCCTCCGACAGAACGGCTCAGTGCTGGGCCACCTCAGAGATGGGCTTCTAACTTACAAGGACAAGTCTTGTCTGGGCACTTGACAGCCCCAAACCAAAAGACAGGAAAATGCCCCAGTGGGGCATGTGTATAAGCCCTCTAATTCCTATTCCTGTTTCCCCAGTACACCCAAAAAGACTGAGCCCGTTTTGTAGTTTAAAGACAAAACACACAAATGGTGACCCTTATGTTTAAGAATCAACAGGGTGTCAGTAGTGGGTCAGCAGCATGATGGAGCGAGCCAGGGGTGATGGGAAGCGCACAGCAGGTCTGGATTCAAATCCTGCTGGGCCACTTCCTTCCTCCTGAACTTCCACTTTCTAGTCCGAAAATGCAGGTATGATCACTCCCTGTAAGCTTACTTAGCGGCTTATATACGGTTACATGTAGAAACGCCTATTGCAGCGTCTATCAAACAGCAGGCCGTTAAAGACTAAGCCTCCACCCTGTTTACTTCCTCTGCTTCTTGAACCGGAAAGTACAATGGTTAAGGATGAAGCCTTTCTTCATCAGACAGCCTGAATTTTAGGTCTCATCTATTGAGCAACCGTGGCCTCCAGACATGCATTGACTTGTTTGGGCCCTTGCTGTGTTGGTAATAACATCTGTGCCCAGTATTGCTGTGAGAATTAAATGACATACTATGTGTGAAAAGCTGAGCAAAGGACTGCGCCACAGCTGCCACTCTACAGGCCCAGCTCCTGCTCTCCTTCCCCGGAGGGAGATTTTATCAAAGAGGGATATTGAGAACTTGCAATTTCCCTATTTAACACGAATCAAGAACGTGGACTAAACCACCAAATTCTAAGACTGCAAGGCGTCATGAGCACAGAGAGAAATTCTGGTTGAGAATGCTTTATACGGATTGGACGGTCCACCACAAAGAGCGCCGTGAAGACCCTAAAGGCCGATGGGGTTCATGGTTTCTGCTCTTTGAAGCCTGTCAATATGTCCAGTTGGTTTTATTTCTTCTCGTCCGAAGTAATAGGCTTATGAGACAAGTTTTCAGCTAAGACAAGATCTACACATAGATCTACACATTGCCAAGATCACTACAAATTGTTTATAATTTTCTAATGATTTTTCTAAGAATTCCAACATCAAATTAATTATGTACGTGGTCGTTGACTTAATAGGAAGCATTTTTCACCGTCAAATTAGCATAATAAAAGTAAGAAAACAGTAGAGAAAGCCGATATTCACAAATCTTAATGTGATTTCATCAAGAATTTTCTTTCAAAGTGACGACCGAGAAGTATAGGTCTTGCAATCACCCTGAGTGAGCCACACTCAGCAGGATTAATCTGCACCAAACGCTACATTTTTTTCCTATTGAAATTGTGCTTCCTGAAGATATTTTGTTACTGAAAAATAACAGACCAGCAGGACCAAGAAATGAATATCCAAATTTAATTCTGCCCTGACTGGCAGCCCTGAAAGCCCTAAATAATTTAACAAAAGACAAAACTTCTGACAGCACAGGAGTGACATGTACAGAAGCCACCTTCAAACACATGAGGAAAAATATGGTGGAATGGAGCCTGCAGCCCTCACCCTGTCTGAGGCGCTGCCCTCACTTTCCCTCACTCTAATCCCTTTTCTGTTGGAAAACTATCCTCCCGGTTTTATGGTTTGCCCACCAGTAGTTTGTTTTACAGTTTAGAAGATTAAGGTTGAAAGGAAGCTTGAGAGAAGGGAAGTCAACAGTCCCAGGTTATCCCACAACCTCTCACCTGAGGAAGCAGGCAGGTGTGGGCGGCCAGGCACCGGCTCTTGGGGAGTACGGGGTGTGCTGGCGGCCACTGGACATGCTGTCCCCTTTCCCAGAAACCCACTCGCGTGTTCATTCATTTGGCAAAAGTGTTTGCTGTAGGCAGTTGGGATCAGTCGGGAAACAGATGGACAAAGATCCCCACTCCCTCTCCCGTGGAGGTTCCATTCTGGGTGCCATAAAAACAAACATGCAAATAAGCAGATCATCTTACAAAGGAAAGTACAAGAGAGTGGGAGTCAGAGGAACCAGCTGGGTGGGGGGAGGGTGGTCTGGGCAGACAGGTCAGTGGGGGATGAGCACCCAAGTGGGAGCAGCCCACAGCAAGGAGGAGACGCTGGGTGTGCGGAAGGAACCACTGGGCAGGAGGCAGAAGCTGAGATGGAGAAGGCACGGCAGCAGCCCCTGGAGGACTTGGGCTTTCTCTTACAGAGGAAATCCAGACCTTGTTTGATTTGACCCAACCACGGCATCAGCATAAATCAGTGATTAAGCCAGTGAGACCAACCGCACACATTATAACAACACAGGGAGGAATGGTCAAGAGGGCTGGTATCAAATCGGCTGAAGACAGGACATTGCAAGAGGGAGCAGAGCGGAGGGCACTCGGCTCCGCTGTACTTTCTCAAGCATCACCAGCCCGCTAGCAGTTGGGCTGGGGCTCTCGGCAGGTCCTCCAGCCAGGAAGGCTCAGAATCCCACTAAACAAGCCAGTGTTTGGAACGGCAGATGGAAGACATGTCCGAACTCCTTTGATAATCCCTGATTTCCAGAGTTCCAGGTAAAGTGACAGATCCCAAATCCACATCATGCCGTGTTGTAGGAATCTACTGAGAATGGCCTAGATGGTCACAGGATGGTGAACAACTGCACAGGAACGTTAGGAATAGATGGCCTCCATATTCACATGAAGAGGGATAAAGTTACACTAACAACTAAAAAAATGTTTCAAGAAGGTGCAGAGCAATGTATAACCTATTACCATTTGTGCAAAAGCATTTGCACATGATTGTACATTTAAAACCTGGCAACAGGACTTGTTGGAAAAGGAATCACTGGTGCTTGGGCCATGGGAGCGGAAGGGAGGTTATTGGTTTTCTTTTTTCCTTCCATGTGCCCTTTTATTTATTTATTTATTTATTTTAATTTTAAACCATAATCTTGTATTGTGTATTCAAAACATTTGGTGTTCTGAAGACAGTGATGTTTCTTTTAATGAGAGCTTTTTTTATGAGAAGCTCAGTAAGGAATAGCCATCCAATTACTAACTTCACCTCTTTCCTTGTGTCCTATCCACGTGGCTCTCTGACCAGAAAGACCCCCTACACTGAACACACTTGGAGAGTTGACCAAAAAGGGAATGTTATTGTTATTGACATTCCATAGTAGGCTATCCTAAGTCACTTCCCTCTAAATGTAATCAAGTGTGTCCCCACAAGGACTTCCCCTTTGGTTCAAGTTCACATCTGCATAACACTTAGAAAGACTGGTCTTTAGATGCTCTGACCTAAAGGCTCCCGCATAAGCTTCTGTTTCTTGATAAGCTTGTTCTTCAGACCAGGAGGGGCTGTAGATACTCTCAGAAATCCATCCATCTTTTCCATGACAGGATGCTTGAAATTTTGCATTTCAGGTTCAGTTATAATCAAAACAGGAAGAATGTATTTTCTGTCAGCTCTGTTTTATGGATAATTGTCCCTGATTGTGGCCTGCTAATAAGAAAAGAACAGAAGTGGAGTTAATTAACAAGTGGTTTTTTATACTAAGCAAGGTCCATTTGACATCATGATGACTGATGGGACAACCCTCTGTAGTTCGATGGAGGAGAGTGGTAAGGACACTCTCACAGAACACTCTCTTTGTCACCACAGAGCACAGGGTATGTTTAAGGAACGAGAAACAGCCCCAGAAGTCACACCAACAGTCACACTTAATTTAAGCTAGGCGGCGACATTAATGTGATTCACTTACACACTACTGATAGTAAAGTTTTACTTGCATCTGATTCCCAACTTATGTGTAGGATGGCAAGTGCAAAGGGTTTATACTAGCTTTATTTGTGTACACCTCAAGAAATATAAGTTAAAATAACTTTTGTCAACACTAATCCATGTTGTGAGAATGCACCGCCCATCTAGGGAGCTGACGTGCTGTCTGCTCCAGAAGCACTGCTGGGTCTGGGAGTCTAGAGACGAAGAGACGCAGGACTCCTCGGGGACTGCGCAGGCCCCTTCATGCACAGCCATCTCATGCACTCATGCACTCACTGCCCGAGTTCAGGTTTATGGGGTCCCTTGAAAACATGGCATGAGGCCACCTGCTTCCTTCTCACCCTCCCACCCAGGTCCCAGGCCCCAGACAGGGCCGCTGTCCACTGGTGTCCCCACTTGGCTCACCAGCATCACAGGCCGTGTGTGTTTGGACCACGCAGCAATCCCTGACCACTTCATTCCTTCCCACCTTCTCCCAGGAGATGAATAATGAGGGAAAATGTGTTTGACCTCGGGTCAAAACACCAAAACACCCTACAAGCAGTGGCTTCAGCAAGTGAGGCCTTATTCTCCTCGTGTGACAGGTATCAGCAGGTGGGTGGCTCGGAAGCTGGAGCCCGGGCCACATCTCTGCAAACCCTGTGGCCTCTCATGCCTGGCCGTCACCACGCCTCCTGGTGTCAGGATGTCATCACCAGGTCAGGGCACCGGGAGAAGGGGCTTCCCTGGCAGGACGCTGTCTGCTTCTGTGCCCAGACCAGTCAGGATTCATACCTTGGCCCTGCAGTGGCTGGGCCAGCGACCACGGGAGGAGGTGGAGCTGTGCCACAGAGAGCCTTTCATTTTCACTTTGAACAACACAGTCATGCTAGCTGATAATTGTGAGAAACCTAAGAATCGTAGGAAAGTCGAACATTTATGAAAACAAACGAAAGGTTTAAGAAAATGTGCTGGGAATATCAGCCTGTTATATGTTATAACAAAACACTCATTTGGTGTATTCAATATTGTTTGGACAAGGTTCAACTCTATTTTTAGGAAATTTCAATTTCCTTTCTCATAAACTCCATGAAATACAGTATGTGGCATATTTACAGTGACTCTTTGAAGAGTGTTACACTTTCAGGCCCTTTAATAAGTCTAAATGAGATGGTCTCCCCCTCACCTCCCTGAGCAAATAAATAGTGGTCATGACAATGACTGGGATTAGTCAGCGGTCCCTTTCCCTCCTGTGTGTCGCCATCCTAAGGCTTCAGTTCCTATAACAAAAGCTCTCTAAAGACGGTTCTAGGCAATAAAGACAATATTTAGGGCCATCTGGTGATCCCATTCAATTTATTTCTTTGACAAGACTTATAAATAAGAAAGCATAATTTCCAAAAGCAATCATGAAATTTCCTATGCAAACCACCAGCCAAGGCCCCTCTGCACCTTTCTCCTTCTCGTGCACATGTGGGTCTACTTACACCGTAAGCGCTTTACAGCTCTTTGCACTTCCAAAGCTCTCTGCGAAATTAACCAATTTATTCTTGGAGAACTGAGGCAGTGGGACCTGCAACACAATGAAATAAACAGTGGGCTTTTCCACGTCAGGTAAAAATTATACTAGACTGGCATTCTTTATTTGCAGATATTTACTGCCACCCCCTTGTGTCTCTAGGGTACTTTCCATGTCACACGAGATGACCGCACGAGGAAAGAGTACCCACACACTCTTCAAGGCACAGTAACATCTCCTCCCCACACTGAAGGAAACAGCAAAGCTGCTGCCTGATCCCCAAGGCCCCCTCCCCCAGCAGCCTCAGCCTTCGGCGAGTACCAGGAGCCAGAAGGACCAGCAGCTGCTCCTGAATCACTGCTCTGGGTGACTCAGGGCACCGGGGTACATGTCACGGGACGATCCCTGACGTCCCAATGACCACCCAGGTGTTGGCCACGACACTCACATGAGTCATGGCTCTTGCCTTGGCATGATCTTATGTCCAGGACCCTGCTATCACTTGAAACGCATTGGCCATCTTTTCTTTGGATTTTCTCTGGGGCTGTGATAATCAGATGTGTGTTTGAAACACAGTCTTGCCCATCCACACCGCTTTGCAATAAGGCATGGAAGGTCGATACACCAACAGCCTAGGCATAAATCCTAGAGGGATTTATGCCAAGTGAGAAAAAACCAGCCCTCAAAGGTTACATGCTGTGTGACTCCATGTATATAACATTCCTGAAATGACACAATTCAGGGAATGGGGAGCAGATTGGTGGTTTCAGGGGTTAAGGGGAGCTGGGCAGTGGCTAAGGCCATAAGAGGCAGAGTGTCGTGTGGGATTCTGGCAGTGTTGGAGGTGTCTACACCTTGATTGGATGGTCTGTACACAAATCTATATGGGTGACAACATTTTACAGAACTAAACGTACATAGAAATGAGTGCATGAAAATGGGGGTTTCGGGCAGGACCTGTGCGTTAATCAAAGTCCATATCTGGTTGTGATTTCTTGCTATAGATTTCCGAGATGTTTGTTATTGAGGGAAACTCAGCACAAGTGATCTCTCTGTATTATTTCTTACCAGATGACAAATATTTAAGTTTGGTGAAGACCACGTAATCCAAAATGATGGCATGTTAATCAACTGCCAGACATACTTCTATCATGTCATATTGCTTCCCCACATTTTTCCCAGGATCGCTTCTGAGACTAACCTCATTCTTCTGTGGAGGGAACACATCGATGGTGCAGCATGGCTGGTTGAAATGTGTTTTGTACCCTTGACGTTCGGGACCTTTACACGCAGGCACACTTGCTCTTTATGGTAAAGCAGCCAGGCTGTGCTCCAGAAACAAATTCTGGTGAGTTCCGTTTTGATCTATCCAGATTTTTAAAGAGATGGGAGAAAGGAAAAAGAAGAGGAAGGAAAAGGAGATGGAGGTGGGGAAAGAGAAGGGAAGGAAGGGGAAGGGGGAGAAGAAGAGGTAGAGGAAGAAAAGGAGGGAGAAGGAGAAAAAGAAGAGGAGTAAGACACGGCGATGGAGGAAGAGGAAGAAGGAACCCTGAACCCACAGTGAGGTGTGCAGCATACAGAAGAACTTGCTGGGATGCAGGGGTCCTGTGCAGACCAAGCCGGGAGCAGAGAGGAATGCCCTCCATTCACAGGGGTTTTTAAGCTTTGATTGGAAGACAGTCTGGCCCCGAGCACTTCAGGCCTGGTTTCCAGTGTGGGCACCCAGGGACACCCTCTCTGTGAGCTGGTCCCTCTGGCTCCTGATCTTCACACCCCTACCGACCTGGGGTGGCTCCCTGGGTGACATTATGCACATTCCCACTAACGGCTGTGTGACTACACCAGGCAGTTCACAAACCACGTTTTCATGTCCACTAAACCCAATTAAGGCATCCCAGCTCAACCTCAGCCAAATCCCGAAGGTGTTCACCACCCTCCAGACCTCCCCACCCCAGGGAGGTTGGACAGGTGGGATTTCAGGAGCGTCCCAGCTGCAGGAGAAGCCCCTGTCCTGAGCTCCAGCAGCCCCAGGGCCAGTCCACGCAGGGGCTGTCCTCAGTTTTGTCTCCAACATGGCTCAGTTTTCGCCCAAAGGCCCTCTGGGGCGTTGTCCCCTCACCCGTTTCCCCACCCTCACCCTCTGTACATCTTTCTCTTCAGCTCCTGCATTGTCTAAGATGCTCAGTATTGTACAGTAATGTACAGCTGCCTACCACCACCAGAAAATAAGGTGCTCCTTTGGGGTTCAAGCTCCATCTCAGAGCCTAGAAGAAGCCCTGCATGGAAGACTTTCGGTGAGTGTTTGCTGGATAAATGGATCATTAGCCCCAGGATCCCTAAGTGTGACATGTGTCCACACACTATGCCAGCCTGGCCTCAGGAAACCCTGCTTCGCTTGCAGGGCTCACCTACAGTGACAACTTCACCTTCGGGCATTTTTAGGGTCAACAAGGAGTAAACAGACCCAGGACCTGGGAGAAACCTGAGGCAGGGCATGGAATCCTGCCAGTGAGAGGTGGGGGTCCTCAGAGGTGCTAGGGTCACAGGAGCCCCGAAGCACCAGAGCGCCAAGGGCTCCCGTTCCCGCCCCTGGGCTTGGTCCCTAAGGTCACCTGCATTGCTGCACACTGCTGCATCTCCCCTGTGCCAGTTTGCACCCGTGGCCCCCTAGAGGAAAACGAGGAACCCATCGTTGCCCCGCAGAGAGGAGAGCTGAGGCTCAGACTGGGCTGGGTGCTCTCCACCCAGCTCATGAGTAACAGCAGCTCACAAACAGCAGACGTGGAGCCATGTGACCTCCACAGAGGCTGTTGGAGGAAGCAGTGAGAGCACAGGGACACATCAAACCATGCCCGAGAGCACATGCAAATGCCCTGGGAAATCTGCACGCCTGCCCCCACTGTAGAGATATGCGTGGGCATGTTACGGGCTCTGAGAAGTCCTGCAGAAAAGATGCCTTACCTAAGTTCACCCAGTGTTTCCCAAACTCACAGTATTTCCTTGTGCTCGGGTGCTTTTGAAAACGTTTCTGAAGTCAGGCTGCATCTGGGAAGTCCTGTAGGCATTACACGTCCCATGAATTCCAGAAAAAGTACCAAATTAATGGTGCATGTTATAGTTGTCAGCACCTCAGCATTAAGGAGAGGCGATGTTTAGTTATTCCCCGGTCTACCCTGTTTCCCCCAGACACGGAGAACGGAGTTTAGGGAAAGCGGCTCTGCCTGGAGAACTGAGCGGATGCAGAACCCCGGGAAGTGTGGATGGCACAGGACGAAACCAGCGCAAAATCTCCACATTGCATGAGCAGACTAGTGCCTCCCTGCCCTCCCCACACACAGAATTGGGGCACTACACCCCAAAGGGCCAGCATGTCTCTCCATCTCTCCGCCCTTCCCTCCCACACCCCTGCTCTTGGCTGCCTCCAAGGCCCAGGGCTCCCTGGGCAGCAGTCCCTCCTCACAGCCATGATGGTGCTGAGACCCATGGTCCTTCCTGCCTTTGGCCCTCAGTCACCGTAACTCATTGATGTCAGAGCCTTCAGAATAGGGACTGGTGGGACCCCCACTACAGCCCAGCACCAGGAGCCCCAGCCTGGGTACTGCCCTTGGCCCCCACTTGGCCACCTGCCTCACAGATTTGCCCCAGTGTTAACACAGCCTATTTCCTCACAGGTGGACGTGTCCTCATGGGGACTGGGAGTGTCACAGCATGGTCCTCGCAGCCCACTGGGAAGCCGGAGAAGCCCCAGGCCCCCGCCCCCACCGTGCCAGCCCTACTAAGGAGCCATCTCCCCACTAGAACATCACATGCTTCTCACTTTTTAAATTAACCACCTAAAAATAAGTTGGAGACATAAGGACCTTTTTGCCCCTAAATCCTTCATCAAAAACGTTCTCCACATAACTGTAACATTCCAGGTCATTGTCGCACCCCAGGATTTAAGCACTGATTTAATAGCATGTCATTTATTGTACACTTCACATTCAGATGTCCTCACTTGTCCCCAGTATCATCATTTAGAGCTGCTTAGCTTTTCGGTTCAATCCAAATCCAACCAAGGCCCAATGATGAAACTTGCCCGCTGTGTCTTCGCACTCCTGCTCTCCCCAGCTGCCTCCGAGTTATTGTCTGGTCTTTCCTGGTCTTGGTGTGGAAGACTGTGTCACAATCCGATCTGCCATCGTATTTCCTCACGATGCAAGTCAGCTTTAATATCTTCAGCATCACTACGGATAATGCCCTGTCCTGCCCACTGCATCTGCCACAAGGCAGGTGATGTCCCTTGTCTCAGTACAGGTTCGGACTTGACGTCTTCCTTGAGGTAAGATGACACAAGTTCCTGTCCTCAGCAGGAAGGCCGACTGAGTGCTGGTGCAGCCACGCACGGAGAGCCATGAGCACAAAGAACAAGAAAGGAGATCTCTATGAGTTCATGGGAAATGATTTCCAGATTTGGGTGTAAGCAAATTGCAGAAAAATGTAGGTAGTATGCGACTTTCTTAAAATGAAGAATGAAAATGTAAACGAATGTGTGAATATACTTGCTTATTTTTGCAAAAAGAAGCTCCAGAAAGAGATCTGAAAATGAAAATCCCCAGCAGAGGTAGATGGAATGGGCAGAAGACTTAAGAATGAGGCTGAAATTTCCTTAAGAATTCCTTGGAATGTGGCCGGCACTTTTGATGTGCAAATGTTTCTCATAGTCAAATGAGTAAAATTAAATTTAAAAAGGATACAAAAGATTCAAACTTTTATATTGAATTCACGAAGAAATAAATATAACTGATTCCATGACAAGCATAAGTACAAAAGAAGAGCTAATTTCAGTCCCCTGTGAAGCAGAATTGCTTCCTCTTCACCACTGCAGAAAGGGAGCACCAGAGGCAGAGGACAGCTGTGTGAGGAAGGGGCCGGGCCTTCCCGAGGCAGAAAGAGCAGAACAGAAATGGGGCAACTGGGACGGGAAGCTTCTTCCCAGGCTGTACACGGGTGTTTTGATGGACATTCTCATTTCTTTTCCAGATGAACCTCATGGTGTGACAATCAGTTTGCCAGACCACACCAATCAAATTGGGCAGGATGTGGAGTTCTGCCTCAGGAAAAATATATTGCCTGTGGCTCCAATTAGCATCACTTGTCCAGGACTTACCTGGACCCGGGGGCCGCCATTTTGGGCCCCTAGTGGCTTTGCACCCAGATGGGCAGCAGGCGAGGCTACTTCACGCTCTGAGAGGAGGGAGGGCCACCAGAAAGAACTGAGGCAGCGCAGGCTTTACTCTGGCCTGACACATCCCCATTCGTAACTGTGCAGCCACAACGTGGTCAAATGTCCCGGGAACGCCATTTCATCTCAACAGATGTGGTTTCGAAGCATGTAAGTGGCACCTACTGAGAAGGTAATGGGCTTGTGTCCTGGGCGCTAAATCTTGACATAGTGTTTACTCTCTGGATTCAGATGAAGACCATGAAAAATGTACAAACTCAGACATCTCTGTTAGGTGGGCCGTAAGAGGCACGTGTTGAACAGCTTTTCAGTATTTCCCACGCCTTCCTCCACTTGGAGCAGCAAGTGACCCTGCTGTGACCAATTGGGAGACGGGAGCCGGTCACTGTGATCCCTGAGGTGACTGGAATTGATGAAGAGTGACACTGAGGCATGTAGCATAAAATCCCCTGTATTTTCATAATTATAGGCAATGTCTCACCATGGGCTGTGCGTGACTGTCTCGTCAGATGTGTAATGCAATGGAAAAAATGTAACTTCCAGACTCCACAACACCTGGGTGCAGCTGCCAGGTCTTCCATATCCTCGGGTACCTTCACCTGCCGTGCCGTGCTTATGTGTCATGTGTAAGTGTTCCCATCTGTGGAAGGGTCATTCTTTTATTTGTCTCATGGGGTTTGTGAAGGTTGAATGAGATGACAGTTAAAGGGCTACGTGGACGCCTGACACCTAGGAAGTATTTGAGGGTCATTAACTCCGTTCCTCCTATTTCCTGAGTCAACCCCTGTCACAAGGCAGCCTGCTACATTTCAGAGCAAAGCAAGCAAGGTGACACCGATAGAACAGGAATAATTACTACTAAATCATGGCTATGGAACCTTACAAAGAATGCATAAGACAGTCTCTGATTCCAGGTTCATAAAAGGAACCTCAAGCCCCATCAGGGTTCCCCAAGTAAAATGACTTCCTCCTTACAACATAGTCTTTTTGTCATGTTTTCCCCACTCTACATTTTAATCAACAGAATAGACTGAATTACCCAGAATGTTTTATTGTAAGCCCCATTTGAAACTACATTTTAGGTGTTTTGTAGTCCCGAAGTAGTGTTATTACTTGCCATCTGTTTATCTGAAGTAAAACATGGGTGCCTGAACAATTCTTAGGAAGCGGGAAATCCAAATTTCTGGTACTGTCATCGAAACTTGGGCCGACACTGAAATGCTCCAAGGCCCTTTCCTCGCCCACACCGCCCACGGCCTGTGGCTGAGTCATCCACATCCCACTTCTCCTGCCTGCCATCGTTAGTTACCATCGCTGAGGATGTCCTTGCGAAAAGAAAAGCAGGCGCTAGGTGAGAAATACTCACCCGAAGATTGCACACGTCAGGAAACTTAAATTAAGGTGCACGTGATCAAATATCAGGGTCTGGGATCACTTAGCATGCTGGATCTTGATGAAGAAATTTGGGGCTGAGTTAAGGATGGAAAAGTTAGCTTGTTTTGTCCCTCCACGGAGTTCTTGGGGAGACCAGCCAAACGAGTGCTTTCAACGCTTCAGTGTCCTACCTAATGGTAATTCATCCCCCAAATGAAAAGAGGGGCAACCGTTTCGCCAGGTATGATACCAAACAGCTCAGAAGGGACCGCATGGGGATAATGATATTAGTAATGGAAGGTAGCACCCTGGCCTTTTCCAGGACATTCCAAACACCCAAATGCTAAATTCTATTCCCGCTGGGGGTCCTGGCTCGGGAGAAAGTGCCACATACTGTGCAAAGCAAAGTAATCACAGTGAGAAACGCCCGATCGATCGATTGGCTTGCTTTAAAAACAGGCATTTACAATTCAAACACTAAGGCTAATTAAGGAGTGAGGTTTGAGGTCTGTCTCCACACTCACCAACACAGCCAGAAATGTACCAACAAGTCTGCAAGGCAGATTGGATGAGCCTAGACCCAATGTCCGAACACCTGACTCCAGGACCTCAGAACCCAGCAGCCTTGTTGAAGGGGACTAAAGTGGCCCAGCGATGGGATGGATGGCCCCAGACAGTGCAGTCTTTTCAGATACCACATCACCTCGGGAGGGGACACCGTGAGGGCCACACGAGAGTGTACCTGCCACTTCTTAGCTGCATGGCGTGCAGCGGGCTTCCTACCCCTCTCCCTCAGTTTACTCATCTCTAGTATGGGTTCACACTGCCTGCACAGTCGCTGTAAATTGTGAACTACATCCTGTCCACAATCAGCTGGGCAGGACGCCTGGGGCATGGGACCCCCTCCTGAGTAGTGGCCCCTGAAGCTCGTACCTAGGGACTTCCCAATCTTCCCACCAACCTGCCGTCCTAGCCGCCCTCCTCCCAGTATCTCCCCTGAACATGCACACACACTGGGTCATGACCAGGACTGAGGGCTTTTCCTGGGTTTCCTGCGCACTAGGGTTCTTGAGAAGCCATGAGTAGAGGACACGCCCTGTGCCGGCAGCAGACGAGTGACGGGATCCTGTCCTCCATTCTCTCCTGTACGGCATCTCCTGTGCCAGGGAGGGTTCATCCTGTAGGTGCACTCCTATCTGAAGTGTAACTCCTCGTTGTATAGACCTCCGAGTGCAAATGAGTGTGTGTGGTGGGGGGGAGGCAGGTTCAAGTTCACTATTCTTGACCCCAAGAATGAAAACCATGGCAGGTTCTGGCAGGCTGGGAAGGCTGCAATGATTTATATTTTGGTGTAACCACCAACTGGAAGCACACCAAGCCTCGAATACAACCATGGTTTCACCCAAGAAAACAGGGGGGGAGACTAGTGTGGCTGCTTTCGTCACTGACCCAGAACCGCTGCCTCAAGCCCGTCAGGCCCGCCGGCAGGAACGAGGAGCAGTGTCCACAAGCAGACTTGCACAGAACACGTTTCCATGTATACAGAAGGGAAAATCTAGTGGAAAGTTCAACCATTCCAAAAATTAAGCCCATAAAATGTTTTTAAGCAAATGACTCTGCTTTTAAGAGTTATTTACTGGATTTTATAGCCCAGTGTTAACCAAAGTCATAAAAATATAATGACTTAGACTGTTCAAAAGTAGCAGAGCTTTTCAATTTCCATTCCCAGAATAGCAATGCATGGTTTGAATGTTTGGTTGGGTTTATTTGAATGTCTCCAAAATGTGTTATGAATCGCTGTAGAAATCAGAATTAATTCAACAGAAAAATAAAAGACATTCCTTCTCTCCCCTCTTTCCCAACCTCAGTCCGACAACACTGTCCTTTGTCCTCTGTCCCCCAGGCACCAGCCCAGCTAATGAAACTGCCCTAGGAAGGAGACAGGACAACCCGGAATGACTCTCGTGGAGTCATGTGACATCCAAAACAGCCATTGGTGTGGTAGATTTCTCAGAGGAGAGCTTTCTGTTTTCGCTAACTTCCTAGCAGAATTGACTATTTCTGCTAAGAGAGGCATCAGGTAGGGTTGTTCTCAAACCAGGGCAATGTCAGCTCCTGAAAGGTAGAAAATGTTCCCAGAGGACAGGGAGTCCCTGTCTTGTCTGAAACAGGAAGCAGGAAGTGATGTCCCTGCAGATCCTTGCGGAGCCATTCCAGCTCCAGGTAAAGGGAGGAGGGACCCAGCCAATTCAGCTGGATGCCTGCAGACCAACAACCCCAACTTGGTCCTCCACCGTCCTCTCCCATTTTCCCCAGCCCCCACCCCATTCCTTTCCTTCTACTTCCTTCCTTGCTTGCTGCAGCCCTCTAACTCCCAGACCCCTGCAGCTGTGGCTTACGGTGACAAGTGGTGGATGGTCCTGAAGGCTCTGTTCCCAAAAAGACAGATGAGAGAGGAGAGAATTAAGGAACACACACAGGTGGGGGACAAACTCTCCCCTCACCCTGAAGATGAGCTGAGGGATTAGCTAGCAACCTCTTAAGGCTCCAAATCTTGAGAAAGGCAACAGGACACAGCCAAGATTTTGCACAGGCACCGATGAACTGCCAAGGCATGGGAGAGTCTTTTCATGACTTTTCTAGGGCCTCTCCCTCCACCCTGAGAACAGCAAAATGCAGAAAGGAACCGGCATTTGGCAAGCACCCACTATGTACCAGGGGCTGCGCTAAGAGCTCCCCCCACTGCTCATCCTTTGCAGCCCCTGCTGGGGGCCAGGGGGTCAGGAGCACCTGATACTCAGAAATGCTGAGCATTAGGTCACACTGTTAGAGGACAGCGTGAGGCGATAGGCACCCACATCCACCTGCTTCCTCGTTGCTTCTGCACCATGCCCCCCTTCGTGACAAATGAAAGATGAGTGGGAAAGGGTGGACCCTGGTCTTCATGCAGTGAGTGGGAGGGAGAGAGCAGCCCCGATCTAAAAGTTGAGCCCCGTCTCTGCTTCTGAGATCCCCTTGTATTTGAAAGGATAGACCGAGGAGTGATTAGACCCATGGGAATCTCTCCCATTCCCCCAGCACCTGTCTGGGGCTCTTCTCCTTCACTGCTGCAAGTGCACACTGGGCCTTTCCCACTGTCACACAGAGTACCTGTGTCCACTGCAAAGAGCTCCATCTGGACTATGGAAACGTCCTTCCAAAGCTTCAAAGGAATGAATCATCCCACTTATGTTTCCCTGTGCAACAAAT
Organism: Rhinolophus hipposideros; assembly: GCF_964194185.1. Classification (NCBI taxonomy): domain Eukaryota; kingdom Metazoa; phylum Chordata; class Mammalia; order Chiroptera; family Rhinolophidae; genus Rhinolophus; species Rhinolophus hipposideros. Next base: position 98,935,602 of record NC_138053.1, read on the forward strand.
GCCTGTATCGTGGTATAGCAGTACAGCAGATCACGCATTGCGTGTTCTGGGTAGAAAGCTCTCTGAACTCCCACTTATGAACTGAAGGCTGCCTCCTGTCTCTGTGGAATCAGCACCCACATGGCACCCCATCTCAGTGCTCCTGGTTCTGCATGCAGAACAGCTGGGGGACAGGGGCACAGCTGGAGAGGACATCAGGAGCCACCCGGTCAGCCCGTGCCCTCTGTGGAAGGACACAGTGGCAGAGAGAGGGGTCTGCCCAGGGTGGTCCTAGTTGAGGTGAGGACCTGGGTCTGCTGGTGCCCCATGCGCAACTCCTCTTTCTACATCACAAGTAGAAAATTATAAATGCGAGAATACAGGCATGGAAGCTTGAGATTGTAAAGCCACCCCGACTAAGATAAGAAAAACATTTGCAAAAAGCCATATTTTAACATAACAATGTAACTCAAGCAACGCTGGGAAATGACCGTTTTTTTTGTCCATGTTGACCAATAATCTATAAACGGGGAAGACTGTTTTGAGGACTATACTTGTATTATATTAATAAGCTTTCCTCTGGTCTGAGAACTTCGGCTCGGACCCCGGAGACCCAGACCACAGGAAAAGTCACCCTCACACTCTAAAGCGGGCTCTGCGCCTGAAGGCTCACCCCCAGGCTCTCCAAGAGCAGGGCATTGGGTCTACATGTACAAGTCCCAGCCCCCAGAACCTGCGAGTGTGACCTCATTTGGAAGAGGGGTCTTTGCAGATGCTGGAATTAAGTTGAAGACCTCCAAATGAGATCACCTGGGATTTAGGTTGGGCCGCAAACCCAATGACAGCTGCTCCTGCAAGAGTGAAGCAGAGGTAGATTTGAGTCTCAGACACACAGGACGGTACAGCCACCAGACAAGGGCACCCTAGAGCCACCAGGAGCTGAAAGAGGCAGGAAGGGTCCTCCAGTGGGAGCACGGCCCTGTGACGTGATTGTGGACCGCTGGCCTCCAGCGTAACTGTCTGCTGCTGTAAGTCCCCAAGTTGGTGGCCCTTTGTTGTCACAGCAGCCACACACTCATGAATCGAGACAGCTGACAGTTCCTGACGTGCCCTCTCAGGCAATAAAAGACTGGAGTCCATGAAAGGAGGGACACTGGGCACACGGGGCACAGGGGGTCTCGGGGAACCTCTGGGAAGCCAGAGGAAGTTTCTGAGGGAGGTGGACCCGCCTCCGCTAACTCACTCCTGATGGGCGGCAGAAATGCAGCTTCCCACGGGGAAATGGGGCCCTGCTGTTTGTTCTAAAGTAGCTGCCAAGCTAGTGGCTACAAGTTGCACGTACCTGACCGCCGTTAACCACACCGGCAGGGAGTGCCCTGTGCCTCTTCCCAGCCACGTCAGTTCTCTCTCTAACCACATCACAATTTCCCCCCTTAGACAGAAGCCGAGTCAGGAGAAAGGCCCACATAAACAGCACCCAACATAACAACACCAGTGAATGAATGTGAAAGCCCCTGGGTAATGTTTATGAAATCAAGATTTATAAATCCATCATATTTGCCCAAATTAAACAAAGGGGAATCTGTAAACAAGATCATTGAAGGTCCAGATGGTGACAAGCATTGATGGTCAATGCCCATGGTGGCACAAGCCCAGATGCCACAGACCCACTGGTTCCTGCCCAAGGCCGTTTCAAAACCCAGATATTCCCATGGGATCGGACTGCAAAAACCAACCAGAAGGCTTTAACTTGAGAATGTGGTTTCTCCCCATCACGGCCCTTTTGCGACGAGTGTGAGACTTGTGTGAATGTCTTTATAATGAGCTTTCATATTAATTTTAAGAAATCAATAAGAAGTGCTGCTTGCCAATTATAATATAATTCTGTAATACAAATTAGTCCAGCCTTCGATGTCTTTGAAATGTAGTATGTTAAAAATGGTCCGCACAGGTTGAAAGACACAGATTCGGAACATCAGGATTTACATGAATTATCACAGACTTTGACAGAACCCTGGACTGATTCAAAAGAGCACGTCGCATATGAAGCTGTCTCATTCTCTTTGAAAGTTCCTTGATCTCCATGCAGTCATCTATTAATTATATTACAGATAAGGTAAATAAAAGTGTTGCAATATGGAGATCACAGCCTTCTTTTTTCTTGTGGAGACGAAAGGTATGGGCTCCTGTGAAGTCTGTGGGCCATGAGGGATGATAAAGGTATTCCATCACCAAAAGGCTGTATTTATTTTGACACATGATGGAAAGATCTGAAGTTCAATGGCTGAAATGGGGCAGCACAGCTGTGGCACAGAGGAAGGAGGTCCAGCCAGGACCCAGCTCCTAGGCCAGAGCACCCAGCCAGGGAAATCCTGGTGCTGGAAACGTTCTCAGTGTGGCCGTGGTTGCTTACATTTAATCAATTTTATTTTTAGAGCAGTTTTAGGTTCACAGCAAAAATGAGAGGATGTAGAGAGAGCTCCCGTACACCCCAGCGCACACGTGCACTGCCTCCCCCACCATGGCCATCCCACACCAGAGTGGAGCTTCAGCTACAAGGAATGAACCCACATGGACAAGCCATTATTGCCCAAATCCATAGTTTACATCAAGTCATTTAATTATACAAATCTCCATATATGCCCTAAACAGTGACAGAGCTCTCTGACATCTGCTCCTGTTCTAGGCGAATGTGAGACACAGCCCTGGGAACCCATCACATGTGCAGTGTGTGCTACTGACATGTTTCCATGGATAAGGTGATTGGCAATATCGTTCCTAAAATTTCAGGGGAAAAGTTACATTCCCTGATCTATGGGGTACAATGTTACCATGTCAACAATAACTTATCAGTGTGGTTAAGTGAGATCAGATTTGTCCTTTCAGAAAATGGGGAGAGCCAAAGACGAATCTCAAGTCTGGGCCTGAGTCCTTTGGTCTTTCCAGCCTCGTCACCTGGCCCAGAGGCTGAGACGTAACACAGTTTAAATAAGCGTTCATTGATTAAATGAGTCCCATGGTTCCTTTCTGCCTCCCAGTCTCGGGTTCAGCCATTGTACCTGTATTAAACCTTGGTGTTGGTGCCTTTGCTTCTACTTCCCATGTTCTTGGTTTTACATGCATATCTTATTCATCTTTTGGTAAATGTGCCTTTAATAGAAGCATTTGAGACCATTTCTAGAAAGAGGTGGGGAATAAGCAAATAAACTAGCTCAAACATATGCTTTGGATATCGACATTAGGCTTAAAGTATTGCGTTTAGGTAGAGGCCAAGTTCGCCGTCTTATGTTTAACTGTGACTGATTATGTTTTGTTATTGCTTTAACTTGATGTACCTTACAGCGCTTTTCAGAAAGCCCCACTCCTTTCAGGCTCTAAAAGGCTCTAAACGAGTCATCTCCTCATCCAGTTTTCCTGTGACTCATGCAACCATTCATCCTGCAGGTAGGTATTAGGTGTCTGCTCTGTCCAGAGGCTGGAGTAACAACTGCTTTAGACCACTGTGGTCTGGGCCTCGAGGAGGCTGCCTCAGTCTTCCCGAGAAGAGGCCTATGGAGCTGGCGGTTGGGAATCTGTAGAAATAGGTCAGTAGAATCAGGAAGAAAATGTTCCAGGAAATAGCCTTTATCAGAAACAACTCAGGCTAATTTGGGGCAATGTTAGAGCATATTTCAGAGCAAACATTGAAGAGTTGTCTGGAGTGTTGGGAAATAAATAATTACTCCTGGATGAAGACGTTTTTAACACATCTTAGAAACTGTGAAAGTGAAGACGGCTGTTGAGACAAAGGAAGAGTAAGGAGAGGCTACGAAGCCCAGCTCTGGTCCTCACACCTGGGAAAGAAAGAGCAAGTCCTGGTGGCCAAGCCGTTGGGAGTCCACAGGAGGCTGGATGGCTCTGTGCTCCTCACATCGAGGGTCTGTGTTGCGATGCTGAGAAGAGCTGGGGAGACAGCAGGGCATGCTCATGTGAGGCTTCTCTCTATAAGCCAACCAGCCCACATTCATAAGGGAAACCTCTGGAATTTGGGGCTGTCAATCTGCAGGGTGACCTCAGGAGCAGTGGGAAGGAAACCTTAGTCCCCTGATTCTCAATCAACTTCCAAAAAAATCCCAAATAAAACTAAATAAAATTCTTGCTATGGAAACGCAGCTTCAAGACACAGCCCCAAGTCCTACTTCTACCCATTAGGCCACCTCTGAGCCCCAACACGGAAATCCCAGAATAATGTGTGACTGGCGACCTCACCTCCTCATGAGATCGAATGGCCTGAGATCCCAGGAAGAGGCAAGAAAAGCTTCCATCATCCTCCTGAGTATTACACCCCATGAAGGCACATGGAGCTCTTATTAACCCACTGATTAAATACTTGTCTACTTTACATGCAAAACTGCTTTTTCGCTACAGCTTTTCATTTGATTTGTTTTGCTTATGCCTAGCCATAATGATAAACTGCAACAATTATCCATTTATAGCTACAGAGAACCCAATTTCATAAAAATTTGTTTAGCTAGCTAATTAATCTTGATCTTTTCATTAGGAAATAAGAGCGAAACGAATTCCGGCTGAGTGCAGTGGACACAGTCTGGAAAGCTTTATGATTTCACAGCCGTCTATTATGAATGCAACAATGGCATTTTGGATGAAAAATTGATTTTCCTTTCACTCCTTTTAACCTCTTGAGCCATCTTCTTCCTTCCCCGGACTCAGGTAACATAACTCACCATGAAAGCTGGACAGAAACGGCCTTGGGCATGTCCACAGGAAACTCGAATCCTTCTCATCAGCACAAGGGCCTGTGTCCTCCAGCAAAGGCTGTGTTACCCCGATGGCCCAATCACACCTTTCAACTCTGCTCATTAATCCTTGAAACTCCCCAGGTAGAGAGTTCAGTTGTTTCTGTTAATAATACCAAGGAAGCAGGAGTGCCAGGCGGGCCGTTCTGGAGAAAGGGGTTACGGTTCTGTGAAACAGGTAACCCAGCTGCCTGGGCATGACCTGCTGAGTGCAGTGTGGTGTGTGCCATGCCCTGTCTGCCCCTTCAACTGAGCCTGTATCCGTCGCAGGCGCTTTTCCAAGCTCCAGGACCATTCCCCTCTAAACATGGCCAAAAAATGAGCCTGTGCACTGAGCATGAAGGTTACAGGGAGGCTCTGGGGCCAGCGGTGGGGACGCGTGGTGGGCACAGTGGTGCCCCACAGGTGGTGCCCCGTGAGGACCCAAGGGCCTCTCCCAGTTACTGAGTCCTGCCAGAGAGCCTCAGGCTCTGCGTTGAGGGGAATCACCTGGCCGAGACAGCACCTCACCCAAGGTGACATGCTCTCCTTGGGATCCATCACCGGTTGTGTGGAGGGGACAAATGCTCGGCCCCCTGGCCCCAGCCCTGTGAGCAACCTTCCAAGCCCCCACGAGTCTGGCTGCCCCCTCCACAGAGGCTCGCCCACAGAGCTCTCCCTCAAAGCCCCTGCGAACCCGTCTTCATCTCAGCATGATCTGTCCTGCTTAATTCCACCACCATCTCAGCTGTGTCACCGGGGCAAGTGACTAGCCTCTCTTCACCTCAGTTTCCTCATCTGTAGGGTGGGAAGAATAAGGTGGTTGTGATGATGCTTGTAAAGTGTTTGCTACTCTTCCTGCCATTCAGGAAGTGAACCGCGAAAAATGTGTTCATTACTGCTGCACAAATGACTGTGTGGTGGCTTGAGTAAGTTATTGCCCTAAAGGGTAGGCTTTCATCCTATTGACGAAATGACACTTCATGCTCTTATAACCACAGTAAAGTGTATGAGTGTGTGTTCTGTTTTGTTTGTTTGTTTGTTTGTTTGTTTGTTTTGGCAAGTGACAGCCACTGGGAGCTCATAAGGATAGGAATAGGTGATAGGAGTTACATTTTTAAAAAGCCCTCCCAGGCTGCCTTTCCATCCAGTAGCGAGACAAGGGGAGGGCTAAATGGCTTTTCCAGTAATTCAGGTAGGAGATGCTGGATGGGACCAGCGGCAGTCGGGAAAGGGTCAGGTGGTTGGTTTGGGGCAGATGTTGGCAGCTGGGGAAGGAGTCAGGTGGTGGGGTTGAGGGAAGGTGTTGTATGTTGGAGCTGCCGGTCTTACTGGTTGACAGGCTACGGGGTGAAGGGAAGAGAAGGATTACAGACAGCCCCTGGATTTTTAGCAGGAGCACCCGGAGAACAGAGGTCCTATTTCTTTCAGGGAGAGAGGTTGTGGGGCAGAGTTGAGGCAGAGCGGACCAAGGATCCCCTGTGGAGACACCAATTTGGAAAGAGCTGTTAGGTCCCCACCTGGAGCCATGCAAAGGGCATTTGGTGAGGCCCAGGCTGCAGGGCACATATCTGCAGTCGTCTGCACACCCACGCTCTTTAAAGTCACCAAGTGGACAAGGTCACCTAGGAAGAGGAGGACTGGAAAGAAGAGAATCCACGAAACACCCCAGAATTAGTGCTCAGGAAGAGCCAGTAGAAAGAACCGAAAGGAGATGACGCCCATGTATGGGAAAGGACGAGGGGAAGTAAGCAGTCCTGGGAACCACATTGGGGAATGCCTTCCAGCTCCCAGGACACAGGAGGTCGGCTGGGCCAAGTGTGCACAGGCGGAAGGAAAGGAAAGAAAAAGGGCAGCACACCACCCGGCTTGCAAACATGGAGGGCTTGCTGGGGGGGTGGGGGCAGTTAGGTGGCAGGTGAGGAACACAGCCTCACAGGAGGGACTTGGGAAAGAGGGACGGGCTGGACAAAGTACACAGCGAGTTAGGCGAGTTTTGGGAGATTCCTTGAATGAAGACACCGTTGAACCCCCTGCCCCAGTGACACTCACTGCCTCCTGCAGACAGAGCCACTGGGCCCCTGGAGTCATAAAAAACAAGATGCTCAGCTTTGCCATCTCCATGACAACCTCCACAGGGCATGGGATCCACGCTGGGACGGTGTGACCCCAAGATGGTAATTTTGGTAAATTTATTTTTAGAACCTGAGAAATACTATTGGGGACTTTGAGCAGAGGCATTGGCCTGCTGAGGTTTGGGGACAGTGAGGACCTGGCCACTGTTACCAGGAGGGTCCCACTACAGGTGGGCATACACATAAAGGTGCTGCCCGTGGCTCACCCCCTACAAGACACGCATTTGGTGGGGTCCACACGTGGACACACACCTTCACTCTAAGTGTGTTTGCATGAGATGACTTTTCACTTCCAAGTCAATACTTGCAATATGGAGTCCTGTATTTTTACTTTCCTGCAGTCTCATAAGGGCTGTTATCTGCCCTTGGTGCACCCCCAACAGAGGGACAGTGGACCTGTGCGTGATCTCCTCATGTTCACTCTGCACCTGCCCACATGGTCTGAAACACACACACTCACAAACATCATGTCTGACTTCAAAGGACTTTCTGGATACAAATCTTGGTCTCAGAAAAATCTAGTGCAATTAATTTTTTATCTTGAAATTACAAAAATATTTGCACTGCTACATTTTTTTCTGATTACAGAACTCTTGTTTCTCATTAAAAAGGTCAGATGGATGTTCACTAAACTTACTGCAAGAATCATTTCCTATCATATGTAAGTCAAATCATTATGCTGTACATCTTAAACTTATACAGCGATGCATGTAAATTATATCTCAAGAAAACTGGGGAAAAAACAAAAACAGCAAACAAACAAAAAAGTCAGACATGTATTTAAGCCAAAGAAGACACACAAATCAGCAGTACCCCACTATTCCATAGGGAAGGCACAATTAATATTTTTGTGAATTTCTCCCCAGGCTTTTCCATGTATATGTGGATAAATATAGAAATATGGTTACATCTACCTTTTCCCAGGGTTGGGATCAAATCATAAATACAGTCAGTATCCATCTTTTGTCACTTAGCATTAGATTATGAATATATGCACCGTGTTCAATTATTTTTGAAACTTGCTTTTCAGTGTCTGCTTATTTTTCCATTGGGTGGTTGGATCAAAATCCATTTAATTAATTCTTTCCTTTGGACCTTTGAGCTGACTCCACACATTGCTGTCATAAATAATGTGACTGACAAGCACACATCTTTCCCTGAAAATCTCAAGAATTACCTTATACTCTTTTCATCTCACCTCAGACAGTACTTCCAGGTACTCCCCTGTCTTACACTTTTACTCTTTCCTCATATTCTTTTACTTTTTAAAAAAATATGAACAGGGAAAATGCCCCCGGATTGTTCTGGGGTTGAAAGTCAAAATGAGTGCTGTTGCCATGGGTGCCAGGCCATTTCTGCAGGACTAAGAACAGAGGCAAACACAGAGCCAGAGGTCAGGGGCAAATTCAAAGACGGATGCCCTCCATGGACGCTGAGGAGGCCAGCGGCTCACCATGGCTTTGCAGATCAGCCGCTTGAGGGTTTCAGAGATGGGTCATCAGATCCCAGCTGCACCCCAAGTCTTAACAATGATGGGACTTCACTGCATATAATCTGACCACAGATGCCACACAGGGGGTTCAGTGTTTCCTTTCTTTTATTTTACTTCCATCCTATTGACTCCATGGCTATGATTGCCAAGTTATTGTATTAGGAATCTACAAGTTAGTCCTTTTGCTTTTAAAACAATCTCTCACATTTAGTATTTTTGTACTGAAATGAAAAAAAAATTAAAAATGGAGCACATTGCTCCAGAAGCATACAGTTTGGGCTATTGTGAAGAAAGCCCTAATCAGTGATGTCTGTCCAGCAGGTAAGATTAGTAACCAGTGTGTGCAGCCCAAGGGCATGCGGGCCGTGCACAGAGGGACCGAGAAGCATACACCTTTCTTATGAATTCATCCTGAGCTTCTTCATCTGTGTGTGCGGCAAACACTAAACAGTTTCCCATTTCAGAAGTGCTGGCTGCCCCCTAGGGCTCATGTCCCTGCAGGTGGGCTCGGGGATGACCTGTGAGCGGGGTCATCCACTTCTCTTGGCTCCGTGGAAGTTTACACTCCCGTGACAGAGGACTCCAGGTGTCCCGGTGCCCAATTTTCTAATGGGGTCCCAGTGAGCTCCCCAAGATACAATGGCTTGGACTGCTTGCTTTCTGAATGCTCTAGGCTTCCCTTTGTTGATGTCTGCTTCCTTTTTTTTCAGTTGTTCACTGTCAACACCTTTTTCACCTTCCTTTGATTGCAATGGAATGATTTCCATTTCATGAAGTTGGGCAGGTCCTAGGCTTATCAGCCCAGTTGGTGTGTCTTTGTTGTGTTGTCGATGTGTGTTTTGTTGTGTTGTGTTACTGTGTCTTGTGTGTCCTGTTGCTGCCATCTGACTGGCACAGGTGTGGAAAGGACTCATTCCTTCCGTCTCTGTTATACCTCAAAATGCCCACCAGCCATGACCAAGGGGGCTGGTCATGAGCCAAAAGAACCAAAAGAACCTCAGAGCCAAAAGAACAGCAGCCAAAGAGACATGAGTGTGGCTTAACGTGGAGCTTTTACTCACCAATAAGGACATCTCCAAACTCCGCAGTGAACTGATATCTGGAATACCGACAGCAACGAGGCAGCAAATTCACAGATTGAGAAGCCTCCTGTGTGCACTTAAGGGCTGGTGTGGACAAACTGGCAGAGTTAGGGAGCACAGGAAAACCCAGCTGAGCCGGGGGCAGGGGACGGGCACAGACAATGACACAGAAAGATGTATTCTCAGGAGGTCCAACTGGAACATTGGAGGAAATGTGTTTTACTTCATGATTTAATGGTTTTGTTACTGACAGAAGACTACACTAGAGTAGGGGGTCCTCAGCCACCCGAAGCTCAGGTCCTTTGGGGGTCCTCCTGTGACAGAAGGTTGGTCACTGACATAAACCCCATTGTAACAAATCACGTTTTTTGACCACAAGATTATACATTGTTCAGCTTCATCCTTATGGCCAAAGATGGTAGACCCACTGGCCTGCCCCAAATAAATTACATAAACATCATTATATGATTGACATATCACTTTCACTTATGGGAAAGATCAACCATCTATCTGAATCGGGAACCGGCTTATTTCCATTTGCTATGGTACATTATTAAAAATATACTCATAAAACTTTAATATTTATTTCATGTTCTGCTATCAGAACACACATGTTGGACACATCACAGAAGATGGAAAAGAAAGAAATCGTCGTACTTATTTTGTAGTGACCTGAATTTAGCATCAGACGTGAAAATCATGACATGAGATTTTGGTAGAAAGATAAAAGTCGGACCACATGATGAATGATATTCGTGGCAGATGTGATCTTCAGAGGGGCGATGGCATTTCCTCCGAATGGGCGAATGTGCTCCTCCACGTTGCATGTTAACATGAGCAGCGATGAAAGTATGCTTTGTTCCCTGGCCGTCACATGGTCTCAATATTGGCAGTTATCGTTTACTTGTATTTTTCAAATCAAACATTATCCCGCCTCATGCACAGTTGCTGCCTCAGTGCCGTGGAGAGCACCGCCATACAGACGGCGGGTCGTAAATTTCCAGATCCATGTGCTAAAAAGAAGTGCAGTGGGGTATATGCTTTTCCTTTATACTGAATCCAACTATATACATACACATCCATACATTCCTGCACATACGTTAAATAGCTGACTTTCTTTCTTGGTTCCTATGGTTTTCGCGCCCCGCGCATAGCTGTCTGCCCCCAGACACCCATTAATTGACTGCAAACACAACTTTATTGCAAAATGACTGCAGCTTTATTAAGCAACTGGATTTACAGGCAATAACATAATCAATATAACATTAATATAGCACATAATTAAATAAGATTCCTACAAGGTCCTGCCTGTATCCTGAAATATACAGAAGTTAATTGTTTTCACCGATGGCATTAACCAGAGGGATGTGAAACCAAACTTGGAAGAACAGAATCCCCAGTTGTTCTTATTTTTAAAGTATTTCGTGGATACGAAGAGGAAAGGATCCCCACAACCCACAGGAATGCTGTAACAGCAGGAGCCCCCAGACCCCTTTCTCCCAGACCCTAGAGGATGGCAGTCACTCAGCCAACGAAGGGGCAAAATGCAAGTAACAAATTGCATCTAATATGCTTCCCCCCCAGTAGAAAAAGGGCCGACCACCGCAGGCTCTTGGAAAGCTACCATAGAATGCATCACAGCTGCTCGAAACTTGGAAGAACTCGGTGCTCCTAGAGGGAAACCAGCCAGCGTTGTGTCCAGAGTCATGTGTTCATATTTAGAATTCAGGGAAATCCCCCCAGAATGCTTTTGCAATGGGCCCAGAAAGCAAAGTACTGTTAGGAGGAAGCCCGTGAAGTGGGAGCAGGGCACCTGTACACGGTCCCTGGAAAGGTAATCACTGCAGATGGAGAGTGAGCAAGGAGTTGGTACCGGGCCATCTCCACACACCTCTCACATAGCTCCCCCGTAGCCCCACTTGGCTCCCAGGGGAGCTTCTTGCCACCTGCCTACCCTCCACCAAACTGAAGTGTTTAAGTGAAATCAGTGCCATTCTTAAACACAGGGCTGTGCAAAATCCGCTTAGAGCCATTTAGCATCATGTACAACCTGATGTAAGGGGGACAAGTGACACGAGATACTCTTCCTCGGGACCCACATCCAGGGCACCAACCGGCACTTTGCAGACAGGCTCCACCCGAGAAGGTGTCAGTTTGGGCTGGAAACAAAGCACTGAAGGCCTTTGACACATTTGGATACGGCTACCGGTATCGATCCAGAAACAAAGCCATTGCTATGACCATGTTTCTCCGAAAAGAAGACCGGGTCTTACATTAAGGTTTGCTTCAAAAGACGCATTAGGGCTTATGTTCAGGGGATGTCATCCGGAAAAATCATGCGAGGGCTTATTTTCCAGTTAGGTCTTACTTTCGGGGAAACACAGCAGCTGAGCGCATCTCAGCAGAGCCTTGTAAAGTCTGGCTGAGGGAGAACATCCCAGACACTCAGAGTTCAGGAACACGGAGCTGTTCCCATGTGCAGGGCATGAAGGCGGTGCTGCCTGGAAGTGGACGAGTGTGAGGGTGGAGTCAGCATCGTGACAGCAAACGTGGTGGCCAGGCCAGGAGGTGCAGGGAGGCCAGGAGTCTAAGAGACACAGATGGCACCACCCTGATTCTAACGGAAATGAAGACCAGGTCATGCCAGTATCACGTGGATGAAGGCTGACCCCAGGACAGCAGGACTAAGCAGGTCCATTTGGGGCAAAAGTCAAACCAGGAGTGGGCATGCGAAGTCCTGGAGACCAGTAGGCAACAGCTGGCTCTGCCACTGACCCAGGTCATTCCACGGTCACTCCTGTCCCCATGGCCCTCTGCCCTCTGACCAATGCATGGGTCCTCACCCTGCTGGCCTCCTGTGGGATGTGTTGACATGGGGTCTCTGACAGTGGTCGCCATGGTTCCAACTGGACCTTCTTCCTTCTCAGCGACCTCAAACAGAGACTGGGTTCTGAGAAAGTTCACCCGATCCTGCGGGACTCATTCTTCTCCCTGTAAACTGAGGCTTCTCTGCTTGACAGAGCCCATGCGCCCATGAACACGAGACAAATCAAGTTCAGGATGTGAACGTTTCTCCAGGCAAACACAGTTCCACCCGATAAATAGGAGGGGGGTGGAATCTGGCTTAACCTCTGGGCTTGGCAGCTATCCTGAGCACATTAGCATGCTCACCCTTCCCCGTGCCACCACTCTACACGGGCACACACGCACACGTCACATGCACACTTCATTTACAAAACTATAAGCACCTCAAATGGAGGTACTATTTAGAGGGTTCAGCAGCTCTCACATCACAGAGCCAAGCTGACATGGGGGTGGGTGACACCTCCCAGGATAGGCTGCAGTCTCAGCTCCTCCAAGCCCATGGTGGTGCTCACATCTGCAGCCCTTCTGCACCTCCCTGACTCCCATGAAACCCTGCAACCAGCCAGGGCACTTCTGGAAATTCCTGCGCTGGTGTGACAAGGGCCACAGGAAGCTTGGGAGACGGGGATCCTGGCCCCAGGTAGAAGGCCGACCTGGGGAACCAGGAAACTCGAACAGGCTGCACGTTTTAGAACCATGGGCACCCTGTTGTAGACAGAACTCAAAATGGCTGTGTCCACAAAAAACAAAGTGAGTTCCCGCCACAGAGAGAACGTGTGACATGACATCCTGGCTTGTCCTCTTTGGCATAAAAAGGCGTCATTAAGAAAACAAATAGCATTGCCTACTGATGACAGAAAAATCACAACCAGATTGTAAAACGACACTGGCTTTGGGCGGCACAAGCTCCGTCCCCAGGACTTAGTGGAGGCTCTGAGGGTGACAAGGGACCCTCATGGAACCAGGGCTCTTCCGGATGGAGGCACACATCAGGAGACAGTTTCCAAAGTGGAGAAGCCCTAAAGCCTCGGGAAGACAGGCACTGTTGGTGCTCCGGGAAGGGCGGGGAGCGCCAGAACCTTCTCCGGTCCTAGTGGAGGGCTTGCATGGGGGCAGCATGGAGGGGCTGAGAGCCTCTCCGCAGTCCTCTGCCCCTAAAAACAAATGAATGATCATTCCAACCTCACCTCCTCATCAGGGGACTAAATCTGCCGCCATATGTAAACAAGTAGCAAGTAGCACCTGGCACCCAGAGCTGCTGGTTCAATGCCAGGAATTATGTTATCTTCACTCAGGTCTAAAAGGCAATAATGTTTCTACTCCTGAGTTCCAGTATCAAGTTCACTGCCTCTCCTCCATCTGCCTACGTACATGTGTATAGCTTCGAAGTCATCTCCTCCAGGCTGCACAACGCGAACCCAGGTTTTAAATAACTACCCATCATGTGGATGACTTCTACCGTAGCACTTGGCCTCAGCACTGATTTCTGGCTTCCCAGAAGGAGAATGACATCAGCGAAATTCCATGCGCCAGTGGAATTTCCATCTATCTGAACGACAATGACCGTCACCCCCTAACCAGAGGTCAGCAGTTACAGCCGTCAGCTCTGGTGTTTTCTCACCTCTCCTTCCAAGATTCACATGCTCCTAACACGAAAAAGCCATTTTCACAAGTTTGATACTTCCTGAAACCGATGAGTTAAAGGCGTGAAGCAATATTTGACGGTGGGTAAAGAGGCTGTGACGCTCCCAGACGCTGGCTCCCTTCTGCTGCCAGGAGAGAAGAGACACTGCAGAGTGATTTTTAAAGCCTCAGAGGCATTCTTGCACATCAAAAGCTATTCACAATGAAGAGCTGACTCTGATAATTTTAAATAGATCAGAAACATGTGCACTGAATTCGTCCCCTTAAAATTATGGCTGGGTGTACCCAACTGCACAGCGTTTGAACACCTCAAACTTTCTACAAATATTGGGGGTTCAAAGGAAGCCCTTTCAAGAAAATCAAAGCCACATGTTTCTGATTCATTTATACTCAGCTTATCAAAATGTTGTTTGTTTGTAACAGATATTATTTGCTGCCGGAGAAGATTTGGGGGTCTTTCTTAAAGTTAAAAGAAAAAAAAATTCATCCTTCTTAGAAATGGGAAGAAGTATTTCCCAAGAGAAAAGGAACTTCAGTCTCTAAAGATGAAGCTGGTTTCAAACTTGGCTAAGAAATTCTTCTCTGTCTTTATTTTTAAATGCGGTGAAGGGGGAGGGAAACGAGGAAAAAAGTGGATGCAGAGATTCAATGATCCGTCTGTCTGCTTTTCCCTGAGTCTTCTCCTCTGGTGGAGGCCGGCCATGGTCAGCCCTCAACCCTTCTCTTGGCCTCAGATGGCACTGCCCACACTAGTCTATCGTATCCACAACGTGAGGTGCCTTGCATCACACCTTTCCATCACACACCCTTAGCACAGTTGTGCGTCTGGTGAGAAAGTCAGGCACGCATCCATTTAGCTATGCCTGTGGCACCTGCCATTTACATTTTGAACTGTCAACTGCATGAACGTGAAAAAGGGAACATGTTACACACAAGCAAAGGTTAACTATAGGCACAAACAATCAGCGACCCTCAAATGAAGGGGAGACCCTTGGAAGGCACTGTGTGGACACTGGAGAGCCCAGAAGTTCTGCTGCAGAGTGACAAATGTCAGCCACCGTCACTTAGGCTCCCGCCATTATCAGAGGCTGGTAACATCCTATTATTTCCTACAGCCTGGAGCTGATAAATGCCCCTGCTGGCCATCGACATGTGGGATGGATGTCAGGGAAGATCTGCTGTCCTCTGTCCTAGTGCCACTCTGCACAGCCACCAACACATCTGCAGTGACCAGAGCGGCCACAAAGGGCCTGCACAGAAGCTCAGCATTGCACAGGTGCCCTCTGCGAGCACGAATAATTCTCATCATGGAAGATGAACTTGTCTGGGTCTGCAATCCTTTAGAACCTTCCAGTTCCAGGCCCAGTTCAAGTGCTAATAAACGAGGAAAGGTGATACTAGAGTCCTCTGTAGCTGGCTCATTAACAGAAGTCATTTTACATAGGTTAGGATCCGCATGGCATTTCTCCACCTTCAGTTGCAGAATTACCCTGATTTAAAATGTGGATTACCCGGCCCCAGCCCATGCCTACTGAAACAGGGATTGGGGAGGAGGCTGCTGGGGAGCATGCATTTTTAACATGCTTCCCTAAGGGTCCTGCTGCACCCTTCTCGGAGGGTAAGCGTGTGAGAGGTATCTGGGAAAGAGGACTGAGAGGGGGCAGATCACCATGCAGGAGACATGCAGTTTTAGGTCTCTCTCTCTCTCTCTCTCTCTCTCTCTCTCTCTCTCTCTCTCTCACACACACACACACACACACACACACACACTCGCGTGGGCTGGGCTGCATCCCGAGCTCACCAATCAGATCGCTGTAGGTTGCCCTGGGGTTTTCTGTCTCTGCCCCTGAGAGGTGGTGCTCACCAGGCCTCGCTCTGTGTTCTCAGGAGAACAAGCAAGGTGTCCATGTGCCCACTCTTCTGGGAGCCCAGGGCCACCTGTAAGCCCAGATGCTAAAGGTCACTGGCCATGAGACCACTGTAATCTGGTGCCTTACAATATTCAGGGAGGGGCCACTAGCATCTTGCCATTGCTAGGACCATACAAATCCAACGTGAAAGGGTCTCGACTGTACTTACTCTCACTGCTGCTGCTGCAGAACTGCCCCATCCCACTTACAGACTTTCATATGAAACATAGTTACTTTCCTGCACAATTCTAAATGTGCAGAAGGGGGGAGGGGGCCCTCCCACTTACAGACAGAGCAGTGTGTTCTTTTGCATATGAAACAGTTCCTTTCCTGCACCATTCTAAATATTTCACTGTCATGGTTACATTTAGAGTTAGTGCTTTTTCCATGAATAAGGTGCTGCTGCTGTCTGCTGAGCTCTGGAAGGTGAAATTCACAAACTCCATCCCAACACAGAGCTGAGCAAGAAAACCAGACTGCTGACCTCCAATGGCCTCAAAAGGAGGATTAGGAAAGAGAAGCTCATTGGACTCCTCTAGGAAAAGGAAGGAAGGAAGGGAAGGAGGGAGAGAGGAGGGAGGGAGGGAGGGAGGGAGGGAGGGAGGGAGGGAGGGAAGGAGGGAGGGACAGGGGTATGGGAAGCAGGCATACACCGCGATGGCAGAGACCCATATAGAACCACCAGCAATGGACTGTCCAGTGTCAAGAACAGAGTGTACAGTGATGAATTCTAAGTCAGGGACCGACTAGTCTAAAAATATCCTTAAACTGTTCTCAGTTGGAGGAGTAATTTGCAACCTCATCAGAATTTAGGGATCAAGTGGTCTGATCAAAGAGCAGAGAGAAGGAAGGGCGCCTTCTTCATTTATTTATATCTGAGCCTGGGAGCAGCACAGAGAGCTTACAACAAAGATCTGTCCACTTGACTTAGTCCCCGTGAAACACACACGCACACCTGACACCCCTTCCAGTGGAGCCTGAATGAGTGGCCCAGGCCCACCTTTTTCTTGGTGGCCTCTCCTGGTTGTGAGCATGACAAACCACTGACCTCAACTGGGGACCCGGGGTCAGGGGTGGGGGCAGGGGATCTGCCACCCCACTGGGGTATGTTATTCCAAGCAGACCTTCCTGCCAGAAACCAACTGCAATTCCAGCCACGTGTGTGCCAGGAGGTGGTTCCACTCAGAAGCAATAAATAAACACATATACATATAAACAAATAAATAACAACTGTGGGAAGAGGACAGGAAGGAAAAGGTCTTACCAGAAAGTTGAACTATCCCTGCACCGCCTCCTCGGAAAGCCCATGTTTTCAATTACGCCAGACTGAATCTATATTGATGGTAATATGTTTGCATTGCTGGCTTTCATTTTATTTCTTCACAACTCACCGCAGGATAGCAAAGTCAAAAATATACCATTCTGATCAACAGGACACATCTGCGGTGAATCCACACAGACGCAATTAATTTCCTGGTGGTATTTTTACACTGGGGGCCTGATGCAGGTCCCCATTATACAAACAAAAACTCCAGACAGCTCCTGCTGCCTGATAAAAAATAAATCAGATTGTGGAGGGCTGTTTGGCCCAGGACTGCTACAGGCTATGACTTGTAATGAGGCATCCCCACACTAATTATGGAGCTTATTAAAGAGAATTGGCCAACTTGTACTAAAGTGCACGCTGTAATCATGCTGAAAACGGCAGGCCTCGGGAGCAAGCTGCCACCATCACTGGGCTCGGCTGAGCGGACCACGCGGGTGTGGATCGAATCACAGAAACAGTGTGATTGTGTTTGGCAAATCGTTCGGGATAAATCTGATAGATGGAGGGGCAGGTGAGAAGGACAGCCGCTTGCTGGTAATTCGCACATCTTTGCTGCTCCGAACGTCTGCCGCGAGGGGCCCAGAGGCTGTCCAGAGCAAACATTGCAGTATTTTATTTACTATTACCCTTATTCTGAATTTTCTCTAAGGTTGCAAAGGCAATATTTCAACGTACTCTTTCAGGATGGTGGGGGGGATTAATAAAGATGTTAAGAGGCTGAACTGCTGTGAGATTTGTTTAATTATTCCCGGCAGGACTGCCCCAGCAATCTGCTGACATTTAGTCCCGACCTTGCAAATCCTCGGTAAATATTAATATATCAACTCAAACAGGGACCGCGGTTTTATTGGTGCTCCGAGCTCGGAGCTCTGCCGCGGCGGTTAAGGAGAGTGTGTGGGGCCGAGGAAGACCCGCTTTGATTCACCTTCTGCTGCGCACATGAGCTGGGAGCAGGGACAAAATGGCACCGGCGTCCTCCGCCACAGCTGCGGAGTGACACTTCAGATGCCTGGGTTTCCCTTTGTACAGCTGCTGGAACCGTCCCAAAACCGCAGTGGCAAGAGATTAGAAAGGAGCGAGAGGGAAGGCCGGGAGAGGAGACGTTGCACTTTTATTATCTGGGAGGCTGGAAATTTTAATGTGCAGAAGGCCCGCCCCTGTGCCAGAGCTGGGCCCAGAGGGGCGGCCGGGCAGGGCCAGCCTCACACCCCCGCCTGCGGTTGGGCTTCGCAGTCCGCGCCGCGGTGACCAGGTCCACACCATCCCACCTGCATGTCTACGCGGGGAGATGACGGCCTGTTTGGATTGCGGGTTTGCTAAAGGGAAAAAACAAAAAGACAGTTCTGTTTTACTGTCGCACTATGTGTGCTGTTTGCATTTTGGGAGGCTTTCTTGTCCTTGCCTCCAATTTAGATATCTCTTATTGACTGTACCCTCAAGTGCTCCGCAAGTGCTAGTGGGTGGGTGTCTGCTATGGGCCAGGCGGCCCTGGGCGTGAGAAAGGGGGGCTGCGCGTCTGTCTGCCTTTCGGAGGTACCAAGCCGCAGAGTTAATGCGGGATTAATTTTATTCATAAAAATGTTAATCACTTCATTGTGGGATCTTTTTAACATTCTGTGCTGCGAGCACCTTTTTAATTTCTCTTGCCCACCGTCTCGCAGATGTATTTAATATTTTCAGACGTTGCTGCAGCTAACCCACGACCTGGCAATTAAGCATACGTTTAAAATTCAATAACAAGCGAAGCCCCAGCAGCGACACACAAGCAAACAGGAAAAGACAGAGGAAAGACACGCGGAGACGACAGGTAGCCAGCTCCGTTGTTCCCGGGAGTCCCGGCAGGAGCCGCGGAGCCCCCGCCCCTGAGCGCCCGGGCGCGGACCGAAAGCAAGCGCGCAGTGGAGAAACCCAAGAGCGAATGCCCTGGTCCAAAGGGCAGTCTGAAGGAGAAGGGATTCAGAACGAAAGCCCTTCGGTTTAGAAGATTTAAACTGTCGGCGTGATTCCACCGCTGCGTTCTGTCACCGAGCTCGTGACCCCGCGGGGACGGTGGGGCCATGGGGTCGCTGTCCCGAGGCTGAGGGCTAGCTGCGTGCGCCGCTTCCCCCCACCGGGGCCCCCGGTGCAGCCCAGGCTATTGTGTCCCCGCATTCAGTCAGGGCGCTCAGGACACCGGGTAAATGGATTAGGGGATCAGAGACACCCGCGGCGTCTTCAGAAGCCAACCAGCAGCACGCAGAAAGGGCTGCTGCTTGCTCCCTGCCCAGGGGACCACGGGGCTACTATGCGTCTGCCCACGCAGAGCCACTGCCCTCCGCCGCGCTGCCAGCCAGGACTGGCCTTTCCTTCTTAGGTACCTGGTGGGGCAGGGAGGCCTGGGGCGCGCGCTCTGCAAGGGCACGGTTGGAGCCAACATCCTGGGGGGCTCCCGCGACTCGATCTGGGGTAGCCATGGGTTCCCTTTGCCGTGTCCTGAGATGGAGAGGTCACCCACGCATGGGGCCCCTCCTTCGCTTCCCTCCCAGGTTCAGGGCCACCTGGATTCTCTGACTTTTCCATTTAAGACAATTCCACAATTTTAAGCCGCTCAGGGGCCCTCCTCGGCCTAGGCCACATGGTGACTTTACTGGGTGATAAGCCTCATCTCCATTGAAAAAAAAATGTTTTAAAAAGTCACTACTGTGTTGGTATAAATATGAATACATGGATATTATATATTAACATTGTCTTCGACCTGAAAGTTACTTTTCTTCTTTTCATTTCAAAAGAAATTAAAACATTTTCGTGGGTCTCTAAAAATACAGTGGGCCCCAGGCGGGGGCTGGTTGTGCTGATAGATCAGCTGCCGCCCTCGGGCTCTGTGCTGGCGGTTGGAGGGCCCATTCTCAGCCATCCTCACTCCGAGGGGAGGGATCTGTATCCAGCTTCAGAAGCTGGGGCACAAAAGGCCGCCAGCAGTCCCCATGGGATGACCTTCCAGGCCTTTCAGCTTGGGAGCTATAATTAGAGCTGCTGGCTCCTCGGGGCTCTGGAGAAGACCTGCAAAGCTCTCCCTCCCCCGCTGAGCTGGGCACCAGATCACTGCCAGCTTTTTACTTTGGAGAGCATTCATCAGAAGCCCAGGGGTGGGCAGCCTTAGGCCAGGGAACGTTTGTGGGGGCTGCTCTCTCCATACAGCGGTGGGGACCCCTCCAAGTAGGGGGTGCTGCCACCACACCCAGAGCCCACGCCCTCCCCAGCTCTATCTCCTAGCCACCCCTGGATTCCAGACCCAGGGCCGCTCCCACTCCTGCCCTCTCCACCTGGAGCCATATCCTCCAGTTGGGCCAGGGAGATGTGGCAGGGCTCACTCTGGAGACCTGGCAAGTGGTGGGGCCACAGGGCCTGAGCTCAGTGACCGTACACCAAAGCCTCTCCTTTAGGGTCCAAGTAGGCCTGAGAGCCTGGCTGACTTGTGTCAAGGTGCTGGGTCCTGATTTGTGGCCCATGCAGCCATGGGTAGAGCCTCTGGAGGCTGGTAGAGCCTTCCAAGTCTCTATGGCCTGTGTACCCTTAACATTCACTGAGCTGAACCCACCCAGCAACCCTCCTTTAGCTGGACTTCCTTCCCTCCTTTTCCAACACCTAGCTTGGGCACCCCAAGGTCAAAACCAAATTCTAGCTAGTAAACTGGGTCCTGTCACTTTCTGGAGAGCATTCAGGGCTCCATTCTCTCCAAATAAGTGTCCATAGACCATGATCTCTGGGCAGCCCCAGGCACACCCCAGCATTGCCTTGGCCAGCCAGGCCACCACCTCTGGTCTTATGGAATCATCCAGAAGCGAAGGAAAGACAGCTGGGGAAGACTGGAAAGACAGGTTCAGGCAAAGGGTCCAGGGCCTGGGGGAGCCCTCAGTCAGGGCCAGCAGGGGACGGACCATGCAGCCCCCACCCCTCCTCCCTGCCCCCACTCCCTTCCCTTCCCTCACCCTCCTTTTTCCCTCCCTCTCCACCTTCCTTGCTGGCTGGCAGAGTCCCATCTACAAGGACGACTGAAACTTTATAGGGCATGATTCATAGGGTGGCGCGCCCCTCGGAGCCACGGCGCGTATTACATTAATCAGTGTCAGACCACTAAAACCGAGATATGAATATGAATTCTCCATATTGCAGGCGAGATAAATGTGCTGGTGAATATAATTGATCGGAGGGGGAGGGAAGGTTGGCGAGAGCAGAGATTTCAGAGACTCCAGCAGGTCATGTTTGGGGCTGGGGCTGGGCCTGCACCGATTCCCCAAATCCTCAGGCCAGGAATTGGGGGCCCTTGACCTAGAAGGGCTGTGCTCCTGAAGATCCTGTTACCTGGGCACCAGCTTGGGCTGGAGCAGAAAGAGGAGGGTCTCAGGACTGCATTTCTTACCCTTCGGACACCAAGACTCAAAGGGGACAGAAATGCTGTCCTGGGCCAGGGTGTCCTTTCCCCAGGAAGCCCGTTCTGACGCAGAGGGGGAGACAATGTGGAAACACTGATCCTGTGGACATTCCTCACCCTTATTCATTTTCAAATTCAGGCTCCTTGCAGGTCACAGAACTGCCACCCTCTCTGAAACTGCCCCGGGGTGGGGGTGGGGTGGAAGAGCACCTTTGCAGTGCAGAAAACTGCAGAGGAACTCCACTTTGGCTTCAGAATAAAAGGGGCTGTGTCTACTCCCAGATGTTCTAGGAGCTGAAACCCTGTGTGCACAGACGCTCCCCTGGGGCCTGCAGGTCCCCAGGCTGCACACACCTTGATGGCTGCTTGGCTGGGAGAGATGGAAATAAATATAAACAAAAGACACACCAAGGACAAAAATGCTCCTCAATGCTCAATTGAAAATTCACTTTTAGCTTTACCTTCCAGACAATTCCGATCTGATTTCTTCCTATGGGAAGCTTCTCCAGTGCTCAGGCAGAGCACAGACCCATCACACTTCTCGGCCGCTGGATTCTGAGGCCTGGAAGCCCGCTAGGGAGCCCGTTCTGGCCCAGCCACCTCGGCGACAGCGCGAGGGGTCCCAATGTATTGGGCATAAAAAAAGAAAAGAATGGACTTAGAGGCCGCGCGAGCAGCCCGTGTCTGCAGGGACCATCCCACCTGAGTCTGGGAAATGGAGAGTGGAGGCCAGCCAGGGCAGAGGACTCGACCACCCACTGAATCCCGCCTGCTGCTTCCGGGGGCGCCCAGGAGGATCTCCCAGCACACTGGCTGCCAGAGCTGCGTGTCTGTGGGCCGAGGACATTCTTCGTCCTCAGAGGCGCACGACACCGCCGGTCAGCGCTCCCTAGACGCGCACTGTCGCCAAGGACACCTGGCCCCAGGGGTCAGCCTGCTCCATTCCAAAAACGCTGAAATAGGGAGCGCAGGGTCGTGGTGGCTCCCCAAGCAGTAAGGCCGAGGGCAGACGAGGGAGTCGTCTCCGAACTCGCAGGCCCCACTCGGGGCAGTGAGAACGCTCCACTCCCCCCCCCCCGGAGCCCGGAGCCCGGCACCCACTTCCCACCCCCCCCAACGCCCGCAGCCTACACGGCAGGCCTTTCCCGAGGGAGAGCCAACGTGCAAACACTGATCCGCGGACACCGCGCCCCCAACGCCCAGACAAGCGTGTGGCGCCCCAGAAAACAGAAAAGCCCCGGCACCACGCGGCGAGGCCCCCGCCAGCGCACCCCAGGCTGGCGCCCGCAGATTCCGCGCCCCGCCCCGGAGCGGCTCCGCGCGGCGCGCGGCCCATAGAGGGCGCCTCGAGCACGTCCATTCCCTGCAGACGCCGCGCCCCGCGGCCGCCGCCCGCAGCCCGCCCGCCGCAGGCACTCCGCTCCCCCCGCGGCCGCACACGCCCCGCCCGCCGCGGCCCCCACCTGCCAACGGTCCGCGCTGGCCCCCGCGGCCCTCTTCGCGTCTCCGCCCCGGGGATCCGTCTCCTCCAAATGGATCGGGTGGGGTGAGGCTGGAGAAGGACGAGAGCGCGGGAGAAAGTGGTCCCCGTGGGGTGGCAGCCCCGGTCCTCGGCGCTAGCCGCCCCTTTCCTCGCCGCAGAGGAGCTCCAGACAGACAGCCTTGCCCTTCGCCGCCACCAGCAGCCCCCGGACAGCGAGTCCCGAAGGGGCTCTAGGGCGATGAGCAGACCCGGCTGGGGCGTGGGAGAGGTCCTGTCCGAAACGAGGGGCTCGGCTCCTCCCCCTGCACACGTTTCCCCGCAGCCCGCGTCCTTCCCTCACGCGCACTTTCGGAAATCTTTGCTGTCTCGGTTGTCGCAAATTCCACACAAAGTCGCCTGAGCCCTGCTGGAAGTGCAGGCTGCTGCAGCGCGTCCCGCTCCGAGCGCACCGCGCTCCGCCACACTCAGGGGCCACCGCCCTCCCGCGCGCACGCGAGGCCGGCGCCGTCACGCAGTTTCCCTCCCTCGTTCCCAGCGGCCTGCAGGCCCGGCCTAGGCCGTCTGGGGTTTGATTTGTTCCCGGGCCGGCTCAGTCCGTGCGCCCAGTCTAGGGCCAGCAGTGTAAACGGGTGTCCTGGGCAGACCAGAGCCCAGGTTTTTCTCCCCCCATCACTGCAGAACCCTCTCGCTCAGACCCAGAGAACACCCCTGTGCCGCATCCCTGCCCTCCATCAGGAGAGTTTAAAAGAGCCTTCCAATTTCTCCACGTTTGATTTAACCAAATAACTAAAAACGACATTCAAAGCGAAATTTCATACTCCATTATGTTCTCATTCTACCCATGAACGAACTGACGCCACCGCGCACTGTCGAGACAACTAGGTATAAATTGATTTCAAATCCCAAGTTCTCCTTGGGGGACACGATTGGAAATTATTTCTCCCCCATTGTCGCCCACTTTAAGAAATCGTTTTATGGAAACGCCTAAAATCGAACTCATTAACGTCCTGAGAAAGACATCCCCCAGATATATGCGTAACAATTGTTAAGAATCAAACTGCCAACAAGAAACTGCCCTAGTGACAACATTACAAATTCAACAACAACCAAAAGACTGAGAAACAACTACCTCCTGGATGGATACCCCCCCCCCGCCCCGCCCCGCCTTTCCTCCCCAAGCCACAGGCACTTGGTCCCTGCCAGGATTTCAGCACTCAGGGCACCCCAGCCACACGCATCAGCAGGACCAGTGGGCATCATTTCATTTAGTTTATTAGACAAAAATATATGATTTAGACAAGTTCGCTGACGCGCTATTTACAATCTGAAATCACTCTATATACAGAAAGAAAGAAAAAAAGACACAAGCACATAGGGGCATTTACCGAACTGATAATCAACCGGAGCATGGTGACAGCTACCAGAGCCGAGCCGCGGGCGGAGGCCGGCTGCCCGGACGCCAGCTCGGCCGGAGGAACCCCTCTCTGCAGAAAGCGATGGATGGGAGTCGTTGACGTCGTGGCCACGTTTGTCCTTTACACCAGTCTGAAATATTTGTCTTAATTCCTCCCTCATCCCCTCCCTCCCGAACTCCTCCCCCCTCCCCCCGCAAAAGTAAAAGAAGACCCT
Source organism: Rhinolophus hipposideros (assembly GCF_964194185.1). Lineage (NCBI taxonomy): Eukaryota > Metazoa > Chordata > Mammalia > Chiroptera > Rhinolophidae > Rhinolophus > Rhinolophus hipposideros. Next base: position 98,960,334 of record NC_138053.1, read on the forward strand.
GAATCAAGCGGACGGGAGGGCTGCTAGGATCCGCGGCGTTCCCTCCTGCGGGGCCAGCGAGCTGCGGGGGAAACACAGCAAGACAAGAAGGCAAAGGCACTGTCAGGATGGAGGCTGGGACCCGGCGTCCCCGTTCTGCCCACCGAGCGCGGGGGAGGGGGGAAGAGGGGGTGGCGTCGCCGACCCCTCGCGGCTCCCGGCTCCGGAGAAACCCGGGTGGACCCAGCTGGCCCAGTGCGCTGGGCTGGTGGGTATCGCCCCTTCAGCAGTGACTACGGACCCCAACATCGCCCGACTCTACCCCGCCTCTCGCCCTGCTCCCTCCGCTGCCCAGTGGTAAAAGCAAAGTGCACTCACTTGTCCCGAACCGGCTGGAAGGGCGACTTTAACTGTTGTGGCGGCGAGTCTGGCCTGGCGACGAGGTCTCTCTCTGCGAGGGTCGGGAGAGGCAGAGTTAGGGCTAGGAGGTGGGTGTGGAGGGCGGCAGAGGAACGCAGGCCGCCTCCGCACCCCAACCCCGCTCCGCTCCCTCCCGCCGCCCTTGGGGCAGGGTCTCCACCAGAAGCAGGCTTTCTCCGCCCGGCAGGCCGCAGGGTGGAGCACAGCTCTCTCCGGAGGGCCGGAGGGCCTTGGCCTGGCTCCCCTAATTCAGGCAGGGTCACTGCTCAGCAGGGCTAGGCAGCCACTGCTTTTCTCCATCCATGGCCGGTGCCCCCCCCACCCCCGCCCCAAGCTCTGCCCGGGCTCCGGATTCCTGGCCCGGATGGGGGAAGGACACCCCTGGGCCTCGTACCTGGGAGCGCGGGGCTGCTGCGGGCTGAGGCCTTGTCTCCGTGGAGCACCCCCGCGGCAACGGTGACCGCGGGCGGCGGCGGCGCGGGCAGGTGTGGGCCGTGGGGCGTGGCGTGGGGCGCGCCAACGCCCAGGAAGGAGCGCATGTTGAGCAGAGAGCCCTGCGCCAGGAAGGCGCCGTTGGTCCAGTTGGAGAACTTGCCGATGTGGCAGGTGTACAGTCCGTGGCTGGGCAGGAAGGCGGGATGCTGCAGCGGCGCGCCCGGGTGGCCGGCGGGCGGCGGCGGCGAGGCCTTGGGAGCGCCGTCGGGGCTCGTGGCCGTCTCCGCCAGCGACCAGATCTTGGGCTTGCTGTGCGGCGCGCCCTGCAGGCCGCCCGCCGCGCCAGGACTCAGCAGGCGCGTGCTGCCGGGCTCCGGGGCTTCCTTGGGCAGGCCCAGGGGCGAGTGTTGAGGCTTGAGCGCGTCGGCCGCCAGGGGCGAGCCCTGGTCCCGGGCGAGGGCGGGGGGAGCCGCGGGCGCGCGCGGCGCCTCGGCCTTGTCGTCTTCGTCCTCGTTGCTCTGGTCGCCGTCGTGCTCGTCCATCTTGTCGATGTCGATGCTCTCCAGGTCGATCTCCTCGTCGTCCTCAGCCTTCTCAGGGTCTCCCTCCGTGTCGCTTCCGAAAAGGGCGCCGTCCTCCTGGTCCTTGCTGCGCGCGCCCCACGTCACCTTGTTCTCCTTCTTGAGGCGCCGGCGCGCGTTGGCGAACCAGGTGGACACCTGCGTGAGGGTCATCTTGGTGATGATGGCCAGCATGATCTTCTCGCCCTTCGTGGGGTACGGGTTCTTGCGGTGCTCGTTGAGCCAGGCCTTGAGCGTGCTGGTGCTCTCGCGCGTGGCGTTCTTGGGCCGCCCGGGGTCTCCGTACTGGAACTGGCCGTAGGGGTAGTAGGCCGGTGCCGTGTGGGCGGCAAAGGTGGCGGGGTGCACCCCGGGGTTGTCCTTGAGTTCATACTGTGAGCCCTGCGGCCACGCGGCCAAACGAGGGAGGAGAGAGAGAGAAAGAGACAGATGAGTCCCCAGAACTGAGACAGCGGCTGCTCCTGTCCGCGGAGAGCAAAAGGCCCCAATGCACCACCGCGGGGCGGGGGGTGCGGTGGGGGGTCACACCACGAGCCGCCTCCAGGAACTGCGCTACCACGGATCCTGGAGAGGTTTTCTGTCACTCAAGAAAAGTTCCAGAATTCTTGCCCCTCTCTCTGGAAGGCCACAGCGGGAGCTGCGGCCCCAAGAATTTCCCTAGGCCGCCCTCCGTCCCTCACCCCACCCCCACGACGACTCCAAAAGCCGGATTTCCAAGTTTACCTCTCACTAGCTGGAGGGGAAAACCTTTTAACTAGGCCGATGAAACAGCTTCTCCAAACGTAAGGAACCCAGAGCCCACGCCCCCACCCTTAGAGCCTGAGGGGGTCAAACAAAATAAACCGCCCGGGTTTTCTCCCGGCCCAAATCCGCCAGCAATTTAAAATGAAAGCACAACTCCTTTCAGCTTTTCGGATTAATCTGCATATAATGGGTCGCCCACACTTAAAGGTCTATAGTGGTGACAGGTAATTTAAAATTTTAATCCTAGCCATCTTGGACAACAATAACAAAAACACCATTTGTTTTTCTTAAACACAAAAGGAGGGCTTATCCGGTAAAATATTAACGCGAGGGCCGCGTTGCCCGCGCGAGGAGCGGAACCGGTTTCCTGGGCCTCTGCGACTTTATCTCTCAAGTTTGACTTTGATCTGCAGCACAAACTGTGCGCAAGTATTTCAAGGCCCTGATTTATTTGCAATCAATATTCTTTTTATCATCGGTAGTAAAACACAGCGAGGCAAATTATCCCATCAGGTTTTTTGGTAAATAACATTTTATCTTTCTAACAAGCTCATTAAACCTCATTATTACCATAAATTGCCAAGACAGACATTCACTTACAATTTTACCTTTTGGCTTCCAAACCCCCAGTCCTAAAGGCTTGGAAAGCCAGGCCCACTCAGTTTGGGTTTAGGGTTGCTGCCCAAGAACCGGCAGGAGACCACGAGGAAATACACCTTGAAGGGGGATTTCTCTCCAGTTCCCCCTTAGTAAAAACCCAGCCTCTCCCTTCCCTACCCCACTACAATGAGCAGCTCCTCTCCATAGACAGCCCTCCCTCCCCCGCAAACGCACGCGGGGATCCCAAAAGGCACACATCTGTATTCAACATTTCTGTAAAAAAAAAAAAAAAAATTTAAATCCTCCATATACAATCGTCCAGTTGCTCTGTTAGCAGAAGGGGGTTCCGGACTCCGAGAAAGTTGTAAACAGCGTATTTCTTTCAGTAATTCCTTCGGGGGTCTATGCCATAGAGAAAAGGTTTCCTTGGCCAGATTTCGTTTTTTGCCTAATCTTTGCAAAATGTACTTTGCACTTTTTTAATTATTTTGGTCGTGATTGTAAAGAAGACATCGTGGCCTCGCTTCTGGGGGAATTCTTTTTAAAATGGGTACCTTCTAAATCTCTCTCACCGCTTGCTCGGCATCGCGGCCGCGGGAACAAAATGGGAGCTGATCTTTTTCGATAGCAAGAGATCTGAAAGGCAGCTCGGGCCGCTCTCAGAAAAATAGTCTTTCTTTCCAAAACTACAAGAAAAGTTACAGGAAAACACACAGGCTGCTTTGCCCGCGTGCTGTTGGCGGGTATTTATTTCCTGTTTCTTTCTGGGGGAGTGAGGAGGCCTGGGGGGTGCCTGCAAACTACGTTATCTCGCGGGCAGCAGCGCAAGAGGGGGCTGCCTCCCGGGCCCCCGCGCCCGGCGCTCAGGTCACCAGCAGCCTGAAGTTTCAGCCCGACCTTGCATCAGAGCAAGATACACGGATCTCGGGGACCGACAGACTGGCGTGTGCCCCGCGGAGACCCCTCCCCCACATCTGACACCCACTGGGTCGGGAGACTAATATGACACCACTTATTTTAAGCCTGGGGACACTGTTTTCTTTACTCCTCCATTATGTAACACGGGAAGAAAAGTGCTTTTCTTTCGGTGCAAATGAAATGAAAACTTTGGCAACTTACGAAAGTCAAAGCAAACACCATTTGAGACTCAGAAAAACATTTCAGCTGAATTTCACCCCCTAAATCTCAAATTTGCACACACGCCGTTAAGAGACCCCCTCCGGCCCGTCTGATCGCCATTGTTAGGTTGGTTTGGGGCCGCCTCTACCAGGCTATAAACTCGATAGGACTGTGTGAACTCTGCCCCTGGGGGAGAAACCACCTTCCCCGCGCAGCCCAAAGCTGCTGGGGTCTCGCAAGCCGGCCCGAGGGCGGGAGGGGGGTTCTGGGACAGCGGGCCGCGCGCCCCGGGCCTGCTGCTGCGGCCTCCTGACTCCCGCCGACACTGCCACCCGCCGAGATGGCGGGACCGCTGCCCGCCGGCCTCTACGCGCTGCCCGGGCCCCCGCCGCCTCCGGACCGCGCGCGGGCAGGGCCGCGCGCGCCCCGCGCCCCGGCAGTTCCGCGATCCCCGCCCGCCCGCCGCTCTCCCTCCCGCCCGAGCCCCCCCCCGCCCGGGGCGCAGGGGCCGGCGGGCAGAGCCGCCCCGGGAGAAGCGCGCGGAGCAGGGCGCACTCACCATCTGCGAGAAGAGGCTGAGGTCCGCGGCGTAGGGTAGGAAGGCGCTGTAGCTGGGCGCGCCCGCGTACGGCCCGGCCGCCGCGTACATCCCCAGCACCGAGGTGACGGCGGCCGCGCCCGCGCCCAGCTCCGCGGTCCCCGGCCGGCCCGACGAGGCGGCGGCCGCAGCCGCCGCGGCCAGCACCCCCGGGCGCTCCCCGCCGTAGGCGCCTGGCCCCGCGGCGCTCAGGTACTGCGGGTATCCCAGCTGCGGGAAGGACATGTCCGCGGACTCCGCGGCGGCGGCGCCGGGCTACTATTAGAGGGGTGGGTCGGGGGAGGCGGGCCGGGCGCTCGGGCCGGCCCGGACGCGGGGCCGGGGGCTGCTCCTCCGCCCGGTGCTCGCTGCGCCCGGATCCGCGATCCCGCGCCGACTGCCGCGGCCGCCGTCCGCTCGGCGGCGGGGCTTTCAGACACAATTTGAAGTTGATGCTTTGATTGGCATCCCCTTGAGCGCTGGCCCCGCCCCTTCCCTGCCTCCCGCCCGCCCTCGCCCGCTGCTCCCGCCCCTCCCGGCGAGCACGTGGTGCCCCGCGCCGGCCGGGCCACCTCCGCCTGCGATGGGCGCGCGAGCGGTGGGGCGGCCGGAAAGGCGCTGGCGGGGGCGCGGTGACAGCCGACTGGGAGCGGCCTCTCCTCCCAGGTTGGCGCTGCCTTTGCTTCTCCGAACACCTTTAGCATATATGCACCCAGATGCCCTCGGTGTGCCATCAAACCGGCGTGGCGTGACACCCGACGCGGGCGTGGCGTTCCTGGGCCCCCACTAGGCTTGAACAAGTCACCGGGCATTGACCGGCCTTGCTGCCTTGGGAGACGCGGGAAGAGGCCGAGCTCCGCAGGCGCTCTCTATTGTGGAAACTTGGAGAAAGAGAACCCTAGCTGAGAAGCCACTTACTGGGGAAAGCAGATGTTGTCTACTGTGGCGGGGTTTTGGGGCGGGGGACCTTTTCATTATCCAGACAGCATCAAAGCAGGGGGAGGGAAACATCCCGCCGCCCACCCTGGCAATGGGAGAAGCCAGCTTCCCCCCAGCGTCCCTCGTTTCTCCACTAGATTTGCAGATGCAGGAAGTAAACTTGAGTGGAGCGCGCCGGCCCGAGGAGGCGCCGCGAGTAGGCCAGAGACAGGACGTCTCTCTTCTCTCTCCATCCTCCGCCCGGCGGGAAGAGCGAGCGGACGCGGCCAGGCGCTGCGCACTCTGATGGCTCCGGGTCTCCGGGGGCCTGGCCGCGCTAGGGCGCAGATGCTAGCTGCACCATCTTCCTAGTCTGCCTGTGCTGGGGCAGGTGGGGCAGGCCACCCCTGAGCTGTGGTCTCTGGCTTTGTCCTGGCGGCCCAGGCGGAGAGCGTGCCCAGGGTGTTCTCCGGGGCTCCTGGAGCAGTTTTGCCCCTCATCTTCCACGTGGCAGCCATAGCCCGGCGCGCGCTGCCTGTTGCTGCGATCCGGCACACTGGACCCCGCAGGAATTTCATCCACGGACTCAGGTCTCAGCCTCAGTTTGGGCCAGTTGGGCCGCGGAATGGAGGCTACCCTCTGGATCCGGTGCCCAGCATGCCCTGCTGCTGGTGACCTGAGCCCCTGACCCTGGACACGTACTGGGCCCTTATCCTAACCTGGTTCCACTTCCAGTTGCCCGGATCATGGAGGCCCAGGGACTCCCGCAGCATCAGGAAGGCTCCCATTTCCCCTTTTTGGGGCCCGCGGACAGACACGGAGCCACCGCCTATAATTAGCAATACTAATGCCCATAATAGTAATTACTTATCACCAGCTCCGTAATGAGGCTGTAATTTCTCTGCTCAGAGTCAGGTTTTCTTCCTGTTCCTGCTGTCACACAACCCCCCCCCCCCAAGACCTTGCTCTCTCCAGAAACCCCCTGCAACAGCCTGGGCTCCTTTCCTGCTGTGACAGATTCTGGGGGGCAGGGGTGGGCACTTGGCAGTCCCGCTCTGGGAAGTCCCTAACCACAACTTCCTCCTGCTCCCCAGCCCACCACCAGGCACCCCAACCCTTTCTCCATTGCATCCAAAACAAACCAAAGGGCCAGCTTCACCACCGTCCTGCCTAGCAAACCCCAGTGTCACATTTCAGGGCTACAGGTAAACACAGGTGAGATAAGGCCTCTTGTGTGACCAGGAGAGTGAGGCGGAATGTAAGCGGTGTCAGGGATCGATCACCTCCACACCCCACCAGCCAAGGCCCATCCTGACTCCTGGCACACCTGGGGGTCCGGGGGGGATACAGGGGGAGCAGGCTTTGTCCTGGCCCCCAACCAGCCCAGCAATGCCACCCCACCGTGCCCTGTCGGTATTATCTCCATTCAGGTCAGAAAATGATCTGGGGCTCCTGAAGACACCAGGTACGTGAATCGGAAAAACCCACCCGGACACAGCCTGAGGATTAGCCAGTTATCCATCGAGGAATTAGAACTAGAAAAGACTGTGGACTTGCCCCAAGGGAGTCATGGAAAGGTGCCCGAGCAGCCACTGTGGGCATTCTCTGCCCAGGGCCAGCGGCTGGGATCCCAGCAGACCCTGGGCGACTTAGCTCACCTCTTCCCTTCTTTCCTCTTGGCACTTTACCCCAAATCTTGCACAAACAGAACTAGGAAGCAGTAAGCAAACTGCCTCGGAAGCATCCCATTGGAGAGGGGGAGGGGCTAGAAAGGTTGAGAATTCCCGCCCCCCCCCCATCAGCATAGCAGGGGAGAGTGTCCTCCGGCCAGCCCAGTTTTAGCATCAAATGGTTAAGTGCGGCCAAGGGAGGCCCAGGGTGCCTGGACAGGAGAGAGGCTCCTGCCCTGATGTTGGGCCTGACTTGAATATCATCTTAATGCGGGCACAGCACGCCAGCTCAGCCCTTCTGGGGTCCGCGACCGTCCCGCATGTGGCAGGAGAGGCGCTGGACCAATGAGGGGAGGAGCCAGGCCCTGGTGGGGCTCCGGCGGCCCGCCGTCTAAAACCGACGGCGTCCAGCGGTGTGAATCCGGATGGGCGAGCCAGCCGGGAGAGGCCCGCTTCCCAGGCCCTCAGCCTCCGTCCCCGCCTGCCTCGGGGGTGGCTCAGGCACGTCCGACCGCTAGTCTGGAAGCTGCCCCTGGCCGAGCCCCCCCCTCCGTGTCACCGCTCCGTCATCACTAAGCCAGAGGCCGGGCCGCCGAGCGATGCGAAGCCAGACCTAGGGGTCGCTGCGCGGCCGGATCGGAGCTCCGCCTGGCCGGCGTCCGGGCTCGGGTCTGAGCGCTCCGGTGCTCGGTAAAGGACTTCCACTCACGAACCCACGGCCGTTGGCCCGAGTCACCAGCGCGGCCCCGCAGAGCTCCGCAGTGGCAGTTGACAGGGACCTTCTGGCTGGAAAGCACAGACTCCTGGTGCGCTCAGGCTAGGAGGCGGGTGTGTTGGGGCCCCTGTGTGTTTGCGGGGCTCAGTTGTGCGCAGAGGCTGGGAGGAGAGGAGGGGAGAAAGGCCCGGAAACCGGTGGTGATTGGGGGTGGGTTTGGGAGACGGTAGGTGAAGCAGGCTCCTTTGGAGAAAGGTGACTTTTAAACAGATTTCAAGGCCTTCTAGAAAGTTTGCTCATTATCATTATCGGGGCTGGGGGGTAGTTTTCTAAATAGGACGGACTTGCTATCATCGCTTTGAGAAAGATCCTGTCCTTTTTCTGTCCCCAGCTCCCCTCCTTACATTCCCTGTATATTTACAAAAGGATGAAATTAAACCAAACAGCACCCTCATTTACAATTGCATTTCTTCCGAAATGATTCTCCACTATTTGGAAGGTCCCCAGACCTGGCTCTGAAGAAGGGGGGGAAGCTCGGTAGGGGGAACGCCCACTGCCTGGAGCCACCGCGGGGACCTGCCTTTGGAGCGGAGGACGGGGCACCTAAGGCCCTGGTCGGGGACCCTGCGGGCAGCGCGGCGCCCTCATCGCCGGCCTTTCAAAATGGCCATTCTTTGCCGTGCAGATGGCGGCGGCCGCAGCGCTGGGTGGTAGCTCGGGGGCAGGGTTGGGCGCCCCGACCCGGCCAAGACTTCCACCAGGACGCGAACGCCCTGATTTATGAGTCTTGTTAAATACTCATTAGGACGTTGCACCTTTCTCCAGCAGGACCCAGGAAGCCACCCGGCTCGGCGACAGCGAGGCGAGTGCCCAACAGCCCCAAGCAGCTAAGACCCACGCGGAAACGCACAGCTGGAACCCTGCCGCGCGCGGACACCAGGCCAGGGACAGGGTCGGTCGGGCGGTGGTGAACCCGCGGCCCTCTCGGCCTGGACCCCTGGGCACGCGCCCCGCCTTCTCCTGCCAAGCCAGCGCCCGCGTGGGGGGCCAGGGAAGCCTGTGCCACCTCCCCGCCCAGGGTACTGCCCAGTGGGGGCTGTGAGCGTGAGCGTGCAGGACTGCGCGCGCCCCTCGGCGGGACTAGCGGAGTGGGGCCGGCGGGAGGAGATGCCCAGAGACTCCAGGAAACCCCGGGAAGGAAAAGGCCCAGAAGCGAGGGACACGGACGTTCAGATGCTTCGGGCAGAGCCTCCGCGGATTCTGACTCCCCCGAAGGCGGCCGGAGGGCGAGGTGCGCCACGCGCCTGGAGCCCCCAGAACCGGCCGGAGTCTCCAGCCTCGCAGGGTAAAGAAGTGGACCGCAGTGGCCCGGCCAGGACTGCTGCGATGTGGCCGTCCCCGAGTGTCGGAGGAAGTGAATTACATGCGTGTGCACACACGTAAATATTTTATAAACCTCCCCTTAATTAACCAGATCATTTCCATTATGCCTCCAATATGATCAACAGCAACCGTGTGAGGGTTTTCAAGGTTTATAATTTGATGTCAGCAGACGGTGGCTCGGGGGCAGAGGTACGATCGCCGAACCAGCTGCACTTGTGTTTATTTGTTTTTCTGCCGCGTTCCTGTAGGGCCCTATTATGCAGTGTTTAATTAGTTTGTGTTTGTATTTCACCCGTCCCAAATCAATGCCATCCCGGGGCAAGGCGATGTAAATGCTGGCAGTACAGGTGTACCGCCTGCTCCACAACACTAGGAAACGCGTGTCTGACAAATGAAAGCGGGGCTGCCAAGCAGCCGACTGTCAGCTCTCCGCAGCCAGGAGGCGCAGATCAAAGCCAGGAGGGACTTTGCGCCCCTGTGAGCGCCATCGTGGCTGTGGCTTCAGATGCCATTTGAGGGAGCCGGGCCACGCGCATGGGGGACAAGTGACTTCATTTTGCTCACGTCCTGTGGCCCTGGGGCCAGCACGGGTCTCCAGAGCACCTCGGACTTGGGGCCTAGTGGGCCAGGGCTGAACCGGGTTCTGCTCGCGCCCCTGCCCCTGTGCCAGGTTGTGCTCTTCTGCACTTAGCCACGCGTCTGACAGAGGTCATTGGGAGCGACTTGCTGCCCAGTTCCACAGACCCTCTCAGTACACCCAGAGGGAGCAGCCGGGAACTTCTGGAATCTCCAGACATGAGGAAACACACACACACACACACACACACACACACACACACACACACCATGTTGTGTTAGCCTCTCTCCCTTCTTGAAATGACCTCTGTGGAGTGCATGTAAATCTACCCTCCCAGTCACTGGGGAATTCTTTTAAAGCCATTTTTTTTTTTTTTTTTTGCTAAGGAATAAGAGATTGCTCATCTTTAACTAGACCACATAGAAATTATGATTCAACAGCAGTGTATATTTAATTAGAGTAATCTCACTTGAATTTAATTACCTAATGAATTATTTGTTTAAAAGGTAGAACGTCTTGTTTGCCGAGTATGGTGTAGACCTCTGATAAGAACTTGTGTTCTAAGGACAGAACAGTTTAAAAGCAGGCATGTGTGAAGTGTGATATTTTAACTCTTTGAGTGTGTAACTGTTATTGTAGCACTGAAACAAAAGCGGTGAGGGTCTAAAGGACACCCAGGCGCCCAGGGGACCACAGCACCATCCTAGCCACACACAGCATCTATTGTGTTATGTGCACATGTCCCTTTGGACATTAATAACTTCTCATTTTTTGTCATACAAATCTAGTTTATTTTTAAACTTACTTCATTTTGCTTTCAGTAGCATTCCCCACCCCACCCACCCAGGGCAAGATGACAGCTTACTATTCGAGGACTTACTTTATGATCAGTATTTGCAATAAAATGGTGCATCCTTCTGGAAAATTCTAGCCCAGCTCATCTGGGTCCCTGAGGCACCCACACCAGCAGTAGGAAGATGGTCCTTGTAACCAAACTCATTGGAATGTACACCACCATGGCCCAAACTTTGACCTTAGTCCTTGATTCCTAAACTGTGGAGGAATTTCATTTCCTCTTGTTTTCCAAAACTGAGAGCAGATAATTCCAAGCCATGCCATCCTTTCTGAGAGGCTCTGGGGTTAACTGTCTATGTAACGCATTAAGGGGGTGTGCCATGTGCTGGAAATCTAACAGCGTTTCTGTATTTTCTGTGCTCAACTAGCTGCGGAAGCAGGCTGCTTCATTTCCTCTTCTACTCTGGGTGATGGACAGAATTTTCTACCCCTGGTGATGGAATTTCAGCAGAGAAATGCATGTCTGGGGGCAAGAGTTGAGACTACACCGCCCTTTCACTGAAGGGAGAACAGGAAATAAGAACACCTCCAATCCACTTGATTGAATTCCACGGTCGTTTTCATTAATATTTCATTAATCAAATAATTTCCTTTAATTGCAGCTTTGGTCACCATTGTCCCATAAATATTAAATATCATTAATATGGTTTTCAACTAAGCAGGAATGGGTTTAAAAGAAAAATACGACAGTGATAAGAATTACGAATTTTTTGTTTCTTTTTCGAATCCCTGATTTTATCACAGATGTGCATTTTAAAATTGATGCTCTAACAACCAGTGGTGGTTAAATTATAATATAAACATAATCACATTCGATTTTGGTTACAGTAGCATCTTTCTTCCAAGAAACCAGATCCTATTGCACACATATTTTAAACTTACTCATGATCGTACATTACATATTCTTCCAAATAACAAGTGACAATAAGACCAGAAAGGACATGAGATAATAGCTTTGGAATGGTAACACATTTCTCAGATCTGAGCACATGCAAAGATGATTTGTGGGTAAAACCCTCAAAGGAAATGATATGCGTGGGATGGGAGAAGGTGAAAATACTACATGGCATACTCATGATGGACGCTTCGGAAAATGTTTGGAATTTAGACCGCGCAGTATTCCATGACTTCCTTTAAGCTCTCAATCACTTATACTGTTAAAGGTAAAACTTGCATATGAGAAATACCTTTTAAACACATCAGTAGACAAACATTCGCCCACACAATACCCTAGGTAGAAGGCTGCAGTCATTCAGGCTTTCTAACAAGGCACACACCAGAAGTCACTGGTTGAAAGGCTAACATCTGTTCATTGAAGGGACATTAGCTCAACCAAAATGCCCAAGAGAGGACAAGCCCACGGGACGGGGAAAGTTTCCCAGGGCTTCTGAAGACCTTTAGGGTCTACCAGCATGCTTCAGGACCATCCTCACAGAAAAACACAAGCTGGGGTATGAAATGGGTCTAAGGGAGAAAACTTGGCATAACTCTAGACCCGGAAGACCCTGGCCTACTTTTATTCTCACATTGCCTTGGACTTTACTATTCACCAAGGCTGTCTCAGGGTTCTTGGCTGGGCTCCACCATCATCTCTCCTGTTCTCGTACAAGCAAAACCATGTGGAGAGGCCTCAGGCTCCTGGCCTCCAAATTCCTACCAACTTTAAAACCATGACACACCCTTGACCGAAAAGGAGGCCCATCTGGGCAACCCCACCCCTCATCCAGGCCAGGAAGCATCGCTTCTCCAGCCTCCATGTTCCTCTGGGTGCCCTTCCCTAGCCCAAGTTTCAGAGCTGCTCCTAATGCACTCTTTTGCAGTGTTGGATTAGTGTTTCATTAGGGCTGCCAAGCCGAACCTTCCAGGCCTCCTATTCCATGTTCTGGGGGTCCCCCAACCCTCCAATAAAAACCCACAAGGCCTGTGTTCCTTTTATTGGATATAAGCTGAGTGACTGGCAAGCTAACCCTACCTCCTAATGGGACCTAGGATGAAAGTTAATCGGCAGAGACAGTGAACTTAACCTCTAGCCCACGGCATATCCACATTTCAATAAGGGCCCATCAGCGTGTTGACCCAAAGCTCCTAGGAGAGACCCTCACTCTGGGTGGAAGACAGGGGAGTGGGGGAGAGGCTTCCTTCCCAAACTCTCTTTGAAGAAAGGAAGGTTTCAAACTCCCTTGAAACAACGATTGCAGCCGACAGCAGAAACAAGTTGAGAGAGGTCTTCAGAATCCTGCCCAGGTGTCTTAGATTGCTCCAGCTGCCATAGCAAAATACCACACGCTGGTGGGGGTGGGGGGTGGTTTCAGTGAGGCCAATGCTTAAGTCCAAGCTCAGATCTGGAGGCTGCAAGTCCAAGCTCAGGGTGTTGGCAGCTTTGGTGTCTCCTGAGGCCTCTATCCTTGATGTGCAGACGGCTGGCCTCCGTCTTGCTGTGTTCCCACATGGCCTGTGCTCTGTGCACGTGCACTCCCTGTGTCTCTTTGCATGACCAGGTATGTCTTCTTATAAGGATGCTGGTTGGATTGGACCAGGGCCCACCCTAAGAACCTCATTTTAACTTAATCACATCTTTACAGGTCCCGTCCCCCAATAGAGCCATGTTCTGATAAACTGAGGGGCAGGCCTTCCAAGTGTGAATTTCACAGTTCAGCCCACAGCAAACACCATCCTTGGCGAGCTGCCCTCCCACCCCATGTAGCACCAGGGCCTGGTAGCTGGAGCTGCATTCATTTCTGACACTGAAATACATCTTTAGTTTGGGAGCAGATCTTGGAAGAAGTTTTAGAGTTTCCCCCACCCCCTTCAACATTAAAGAAAAGGACGGCACCTTCATTAAAACCAAAACAAACATTTGCAGTGTTCAGTAGAGTTATATTATTTCCTATATTAACACTTTTCAATGTTGGTTATCATCAAAAGTTAAATTTGGCCTCCCTGATACTGTTTATTCAACTTTAGAAGGACTTTCAAATTTGCATGGTTTGTAATCTCTAGACAAGAAGGGCCTCAGGTGTGATGCAAGCACCTTTGAGAAGCTGTACTTCATCATGAGCCCAAGGGACTTCTCTTGCTTCCTGCCCGTGTGTCCCAGGGCTCAGCAAGCCAGGGGCTGGCTCTGTCCCCTGAGCAGATGCACCACTGCACTCTTGACATCACTTATCACAAGAAAATGTCACAGGTGTCAGTGAAGCCCCATTTCCCAGGTCTCACACAAGAGGAAGCTTGCAGTAGTTAAGCCCCTGAGGCACATTTACCTTGGTCACAGGTGGAGGTGTAGTATACATACCTCAGGCTTCGGCCAAGAAAAAATTGCCAGAAAAACAGAAAATTGGAGTCTGAGCCTGTCTTTCATCAACGGCCGCGCCTCACTGCCAGCAAACACATTATCTCTAGGGCGGTGGGATGGTGGGAAAGCATCAGCGATCATTTTACAAGCTGAAGACTGTGTGACATTATCTCCAGGGTTGACTTAAGTGGTTTGTCTAAGGTCACTTAGCAAGTGTGTAATAAATCCAGGATTGGAACCTCGGCCCCCAGTTCAACAGTCTGCTCGCTGGGCCAGGGGCAGACAGACTTGTTGATCTACCCTCCTGCTCAGCCTCCTCCCAAACCCTGTGGCGCCCCCTGTGCCCATGCTCTTGGGTCGCACTGACTGTGTCACAGCGGCTGGCACTGGCAGGCAGCTGGCAGAAGCTCCAGATCCCTCCCTCCCTTCTTTTTTCCTCTTTTTTTTTCATTCATTCCCCGGACAAACATTCGTAAAGGACCACTACAAAATGGACAATGTCTTGTGCTGTAGGGGCCAGGACAAATTAGCTAAAGACCAAAGCTAAGTGTCTCCGGTGAACTGGAACGTGAGGCGAAGCCGTAGAGACCCCTAGCTACTCTGCAAGGGGTGTTTGTGAAGATGGTTATGCCAGCTACTTAGCTTTTGTCTCAGCTTCAAAGTGCCACATGCTACCTTCCACTGTGTGAAGCAGGGTCCTGCAAACCCCACATCTGAGCGGCCAAAAGGGCAGCCAGGAGGAGACTTCAGGGAGAAAGGAGGAGGTGGCCGTCCCTCCCTGTCTCTGACAGCCTCCTGGGACACTCAGCATCTACCCCGTGGTATGCTTAGGCCAAGTGCAGTTCTGGTGACCCCCATACCCACAGAGGTAGGCCATGGGTGTCCTCAGAGCCAGACCAGCCATCAGCTGCTCTGCCCCAGAGTCTGAGTGTCAGCTGTGTCGTGTCTTTATTATTTCTGTCCTGCTCCCTGGCCCTGGGACAATAACCCTTGCTTCTTCTCTTTTTGCTTTCTCAGTTAACTGGTTGAAAAGTCTTTATACTGAATTCATTTTGTAGGGCGACTTTGGCAACATATCCAGGCTGAAGGTCTTAAACAGCAGAAGCTGGTCTTCTCCCGGTTCTGGAGGCAGGAAGGCTGAGACTGAGGTCGGCAGGGCTGGCCCCTCCCAAGGCGTAGGATTTGCTGCTCCAGGCCTCACGCCTTCTTCCAGAAGGCTCTGGTGTCCCTTGGCTTGTGGGCTCACCACCCCAATCTCTGCCTTCACCTTCATGCGGCATCTCCCTTTGTGCCTGCCAAAATTTCTCTTCTTCTAAGGACACCGGTTGTATTAGGTCCCACCCTGCTCCAATATAACCTTATCTTAACTAATTACATCTGTAAGGACCTTATTTCCTCATCAGGTGACATTCAGAGGCAACGGATTTAGGCAAATGAACCTTGGGGGAGGGGGCACACAATTAAACCCTTAACAACGCAGAATTAAGAATTCTCTATTAACAGTCTCTGTCCCACTACCTGTAGTTGTTGTCCCCACACTGGGCCTGCATTTACACCAAGAACACAGCCCCTGGGGATCAAAGGAGGTAGGATTCATTCTACCAATGGGGAAAGGGTACCTCCATCTGTCACTTGAGCCAGACTCTGAATGATGACTCAGGCTGGAATCACAAAGAACGAAAGCACAGGGCTTTCTGTGGTTGGTGTGACAGGTCTGGGAAGTGGTGAGCACATGGGTGACACAACAGCACAATGGCCACCAAGGATGCGTGGGACACGAGGCTGGAGCACAGTGGATTTCAGCAGCACGTGGTGAGTTTGGACTTCATCCTCTGGGCGAGGAGGATGTCTAAGGAGCAGCAGGACAAGATTAGATGTGGGGGTGGACACAAGGGCACAGCCTTAGCACAGAGCTGTGGGATGGAAAACAGTTCAGTGAAGCTGACTCTGCAGGGCCACTGAAGTCCTGGAACACTGGGAGTGAAGGGCCAGCCCAGCCACCCCCCACCCCCGCCACACTGCAGGATTCGTGTCCCTCCCTGGTGCCTGAGTACATCCAGGGGGAGGTGAGGAGGCAGATCACCTTCCCACCACCCCACTGTCCTTGGGAGTCTGTCCAGAAGCACCTAAGGCAGGGAAGAGCGACCAACGTGGGGAGCTCTAGGGCCCGTCCCTTTGTCCGCTAATGCTGAACAGCTGGTTTTACATCTTGGATTTCCAGACAAGATTCTATTTGAACAGAGAGTTACGTGCCTAAGTATGAGCTTGAGGAATCTTTGGCATACATGGTTGTCAGGGCTCCTATTCTATCACCTTCAAATGATTTGATGACCCATACACATGCCTTGTATGTGAAATGGGACATATTCCCACAATTCCTTTCTCTGGTCAGACCCAGTGGGTTATCTGTGCAGGTCCAGAACACATAGTCACAGCCCTCGTGGCAGAGTGACATGGATAAGTATTTAGTTGCTTCCTTATGATGTATAAAATGTTCAATTAAACACAAGTCTGCACTGGCAGAAATGCAGGGAAAAATAATACTGTCAAGTAAAGGCAATTACCGTTGTTAGCTTTATGAATACGAATGAAAATAATTTACTCACAAGCTTTCCCTTGGCATCAAAACATTCTGGCCATAACACTGAGACACCTTAACAGTTTCACGAGGAGGGAAGACCAGTACAGTGGTTACAGAGCTGAAAGACACTGCTTCTGTCTTGTGTCACAAAACTCGCGATTGACACGTGGAGGAGCGCGACTTCAATATCACAGAAAAGAAGTGACGCTTCCATCCAGTTTCCCTGCGAACACAGCCATGCCTGACATATGCAAAGCACCGCTGATTACCAGGTGCCACACAGCAAACTCAATGTCAATTAATACACTTTATCAGCACCCCTGGTCGTCTTCACTTGGGAATGAACTTGGTCATGCTTCTAGGAGTAAGGTCGGTTTTTCCTGCCTCTTTCCTGTTGACAAAATGGCTACAGTTTTGTCAACAATTGTGTAGTAAAAGCTCATCAAGTCTGTATCAGGTCCCCGGCAGCTTGCACCTAACTGAATTGTAACACTGAGTAACCACGTTACATAAGAAGTTAAATAAAAGGAGCTCCGTTACACCCGGGTTAACGCTCATCCCTCCAGGAAGATGGAGTCTCCTCAGAGGAGACGCAATTTTGGCAGGCGGTGCATTGGTGCGAATCTGTCTCTCTGGTATCACACAGGATACCAGCCCCTCCACACTTCTCCCAGTGACATGTTAAAACACTGCAAACTCGTAACATATATTTATTTTAATAATTTGCTTGTTGTTGGCTTTCGGTAAACTCTTCCTTATCTCTTGAATTACTGTTTCCTTTCATCATCAAGCCAAGACATCGGAGGGGAAAGCACCTTCTCCAAGACTTACTACTTCCTACCAGAATGACAAATGTGTGAACGTTTTCCCCAAAGCCTTATTAAAATAAATATCAAATGTCCTGCCCAGAAGACTCATCCTTTACTCCTTCCCTCCCTCAACCCATCAGTCTGTCCACCTCGGAATGTGTTTCCTCCTCCTGCACCCCCACGATTGTTCACCCAGAAGCTTATTTTTAATCCCTCCTTTTCGTGGCTGCCTACAGCCATTTACTATGACCTGTCAATTCTATCTCAAAAAGTCTTTCAGATCTAGAGTCGTCCCTCCCCGGTTCAAGACCTTAGAATGCATGTCTGGACTGTTACAGGGCCTCCTGAGTCATCTTCTTTCTATCATTCTTTCGTTCTCTGGTGTAGAAGTCATTTTTCCACCAGAGATGCATTCATTTTATTCCCCTGCTAAACTATCCTTGGTTCCCTCTTGACAGAAAAGAGTTCTATCTCCTTAGCACATCATATATCAACGTTCATGGTTGAAATGTATCCACTGAGGCTGGAAAGAATTGAGCAGCTGAGGGTCAATTCTCCTCATATCCTAAAAAGTCTATAAGGCAATATAGTGTTTTATTTAGAAAACAGAGTATGTTCTTGGTGAAATGTTGGATTTGGCATTTGCCTGGATTTATCATTTATTACTCCTTATTGTTTCCACTTTGCAACCTATAATTCTCAGACCAGAATTCTCTTCTCCTTTCCAAGCCCGTCTTCCATTCCTTGGTCTACCAAATCCAGTTAGAAAACCCAAATATTATCCTAGAATTCTAAAAGTTCAGAATTCCTTGGGAAGCATGTTAAAATTCATGGACCTTGCCTAGAGATATTCTGATTCATTATGTATGAGGTTGGGTCCAACGTTTGAATTTTAAATAAGCACAGAGGTGACTGGGACTTAGTTCACCTTAGTCAGTTGAAAAACACATTTCATGAACAAGAATCCCAGACATACAGTTTGATCCTTCAACACCAATGGACTTTCCTGCCGACTTTAATGCCAGGCCCTGACACCCACCTGCCCTGACACCAGCCCCTCCACACTTCTTTCTGCCTCTCTGTTTGTTCCTTCTCTGTCTGCTGTGTCCTTAAATCCTTCTTTTGCCTAGCTGCTAAGCCCAGCGCTCTTGTGGTTTTGCTCTGGCCCTCATCTCAGTCCAGGCCCCCTCAATGGAAAATGTCATCCATAGCCTGGACTTTTGTCTGTGCTCTCCCACATCTCTACCTCTGATCCAAATCTCAGCCAAGAGTTACAGACCCAATATTCCACTGCATTTGACTCACCTCTACCTGACCACCTGCAAATGCACTGCTCCTCTTCATGTCTCTGTGACACCTGTCAAGAGTGAAATCATGCACGAAGTAGCCAGAATCCTGGCAGCCAGTCTGATGCTTCCTTCAGTTGTCCATCTTGAATTCTGTGTTGTCCTACCTACATTTATTCACTGATTATTTATTCAGCACCCACAATGTTCCTGGTGGTGGTAAATGGACAAAAGGAAAGGGAGCTATGGTCCTGTCCTCATGCAGATATCGGCAATACATGGCTTTGCAGGCATCCCTCCAATGATTGTCGCCCTCTTATCCCTCATCGGTGAGGTGTCGATATATCCCAGTGTCTCTCTGGCTATAATATTAAATTTTCTAGAGTGTCCTGGGTTGGACAATAAATTATATGGTCACCCTGCCTATTAGCATTCTTTTACTTCAACTGACATCTTCAATAGATTGGATTATTGTCATGGTTCCTGAATGATATCCCTGCCTTCAATCTGGTTCCATTTTAACCTACCTTTCTCCATCAGGGGTGATCTTTCTCCATCAAAAACTGGCCAAGTTACTCTCATCTAGTCACCAGTTCTCAAGCTTTCCCTGTTGCCTAGAGGGTAAGATCCCTCCTCATGTACGAGGGAGAAAGGGTCCATCCACCCTGCTGACCCACCTCCAGTCTGTCTCAGATGAGCCCTTTTCCCCAGTGTCCTGTGCTCACATGAGGCCCCAATATGTTATCCGACATGAGCTCTCCTTATCCTTTGGCTCGGCCATCACTTCCCCTGCCAGCCTGATGACCTTGGGCCCTTGCTCCCCACTTGTCATGCGAACTCTTCCTCAGGCCCGTCCCCTGAGTGTCAGGCTGGAGATGACCAGCCCTTCTGCCGGAAGCCCAGGAAGACACAGCACACTCCATTACTGTTATGTATCTTAGTGGGTGTTTACGTTCTAATAATAGAAGTAACACATAAATATACCTTATCATTAAAAAGTTCATGTGAAATAGAAATATCCCCTGACAAGTCCATCGCTCCCTCCCTTCTTCTGTCCAATCTCTACCCGGTTTCAAGAGGTAACCATGCTCCAGTCCACATGATCATTCCCTCTGCCCTTTTGCTAGGTGTGTACGTACGGTGACACACACCCTCACAAGGAGAGCCACACACGCGCGTATGTACGTGTGGCAGCTCCGCGTGTGCGTTTGAGCAGGTGACACCACCCCCTTTGCAGTTTGTCTGAAACTCAGTTTTCCCCTTACCGACCTCTCGTCTATTTTCTCACGCTGCCATATGTGGAGCCTTACCATGTTTAAAAACTGGCTCAGGATCCCAGGGCGATAGTTGATTCAATTAGCTCCCAATTAAGGGGCATTTCAATGGTTTCTAATTAGCTATTAGTCCACATGGGGCTGTGGGAGCGACCTTGCCCGGGAGTCTTTGCGCCCCGGGGGAGGGTGTCTCGAGGGCACATGCATTATTAGCTCATCTGTCTGTTGTGTCCATGTCTCCTCCACAACTGTGACAGGGACCCCGCCTGAAAGCTGGTGGGCGAGTCCTGGGAGCGACTCCTTGTGTGGGAGCCGTGGGCCCTGGTGAGGTGGGCACTTCAGCCGCATCCTTTGCTGGGGTTTCTTCCCCCGCCCGATGGTATCTGTCACACCATGGGACAGGACAGGCAGACAGCGAAGGGTGCTGGGGACAGGGGGCACCTGTGGAGAGCCGGTCATCCCAAGGGAAGCAGGGAACAGGCAGAGTGCACTTGCAGGAGGGGACGAGTCTGAGGATAGCACAATGACTGCAGCAGCATTAGTCTCCTGGGCTGGCCCCGTTGGGGTCACGGCTGTACAGGAAGGAGCACAGGATGCAGTGCATAGAGACAGTAGTTTGTGATGTGCACAGCATTTCTGCATCTCTGGGGGAGGGGCTGGGGACGACGAGGACAGTGATAGATCAGCCCTCAGGGCCACCCACGGGCTGGTGAATAGGGAGGGCTAAGCTTGTGGCATTAGAAAGGATGCAGGTTGGGAGGGGGCTGTGCCCAGAACAGGGGGTCAGTACCCTGGTGATAGCACCCACCATGGGGGGCTCTGCTGGAGATGCAGAGCAGGGGCAGCACCCAGAGCCCTGAAAGCAGAAGGTGGCAGGGAGATCCACTGTCTGCACCCTGCAGCTGACTCTGGGCCTGCCACTTAGTGTATGCCCTGTGAGCCTGTGGATGGAAAGACCCATAAGTCACTTTTTAGCATGGGTCAGTAACAAACACATTATTTTAGCAGTTTCTCTATTATTATTATTCATTTTCAATGTGGGCAATGCATGTTAAAGTCTGACTCAAGCTTTACAGTTCTTCACAGACCTTTGCTGAGTCCTGGTCTCAAATAGGAATGGTATAATTTACACTGAGCCTCTGCCCCATCGTTTCTTTGTTGCAAGTTCTCAGAGTTGTTACAATACCTCTGCCCTTGTGTTCATTTCTCAAATGAGCATTTGGGTTTTTGTCGCATCGTCTGCCACGGGTACCTGTGGGTGAAGGGTGTATTTTGATGATAAATAAACAAAGCCATTCAGTGAGAAGTCTACCTGCGTTTTCCAGAGAGATGACCTCTGCAGTATGTCTCCAACCTGCGGAGTGACCAGCACACGTGGGAAAGGGAGAGGGAAGAATTAATTGTTTTAAGAAGCCATAGCCACACCCTTAAAAAGTCAGTTTTTGGGCTAAACAATATTTTATCAATGCACATGACCTCAGCTAATGTGGGTATGTCTACATGGCATATAGACATGGTGGGAAATACACCTGATGCTAAAGCCCCGAAAGAGTGAAATATTTATTATTTTAATTCAAGTTCCTTTGTGGTTGACATATTGTCCTCTTGAATCGTATTTGGGGATTCGTGGAATATTCTGGAATTCTTCTCTCAGGATAGGTAGTTACTTAATATTTTTACTTTCTGTTCATTGAACGACACCAAATAATAACAAAGCAAAAAAGTGAAGTGGTTTCTGTGTAAAGTGGTCTCATGTCTGTTTGTTAAGCATTTGGAATAAGATGACAATAGAGTAAGGTGGTGTCAGGGCCTCTCCACAGGGGCAGCGTCCTCTAACTTTGAATTCAGTGAGTGAGGAATCAGGACCCAAGTGGGGGGTGCCCTGAGCATGTTGGAAACCCAAATGGGAGCCTTGTATTCAGCTGTTCACCAAAAAAACCTAACGAGGGGCTTTGGAAAATACTTAACATAATGTGAAGGATTTTTTTTTTTTAATTGCTTATATGTGTTTGAAAAATGTAACACCTCAGTGAGTCACCACTTGGATTTTTGGTCCCAATTTTATGCTTAAGGTGACATGGGCACACACAGCTTTTTCTTGAGTAGGGTTACGTAACAGATGAAAAGACTGTGGTTGCACAAATGTTTGTTGAGCGATGACCTCAAGCCAGGTGTGATGCTGGGCCGGGATCAGTGTCACAGGCTCGGACGTGAGGCTGGAACAAGCTGTTTGCTGACGTCGATGCCCTCTGAATGTTCTGAGCTGGGATCTGGCATGTCTGGTGCCTTGTACACAGCAGTTACTCAAGCCAGTTCTGTGACGGTCCCCGGTGTGGGCAGTCAGAGGACGGTCAGGGCCTGGTCCCGGCTCTGCCCCTGCCAGAGGCCCAGGGAGGTGGGGTGTCTGGAGCTGAGGGCCTAATGGGGACCCCTGTCCTCCTCGTACTCCACATTCGCCATCAGAGAAGGAGGGACCCAGAGAACAGCTCAGCTGGTGCTGTACCTCTGGGTGGGCTCCCAGGGCCCCTGGCTGAGGAGGGGCTCCTGTCACTGCCCAAACAAAGCACCACCAACTGCACGGCTTAGAACAACAGAGATTATCTCCTCATAGCTCTGGAGACCGAGACTAAAGTCACAGAGTGGGCAGGGCTGTACCCCGCTGAGTCTCTGGGGATGAGGGGGGCCCTTCCCGCCTCTGCAGCACCCGACTCCAGGCCTCCTGGGCTGCTGGCTGCATAGCTCTATTCTCTGCCTCTGTCGTCACACGGTCTCCTCTGTGTCTCTTCTGCTTCCGATAAGGATACCATCATTGGACTTAGGACTATCCAGATAGTCCAGAATGATCTCTTCATAGGGAGATCCTTAAATTAACTACATCTACGTGGATGTTTTTTCCAGATGAGGTCACATTTACAGGCTCTGGGAGGCAGCATGAGGATGTATCTTTTGGGGCCACCATTGAACTTACTACAGGGCTTGACCCCTGACTCTTGGCAGAGAGAGTTTTGGACAAACTGAGAGTGAATGGGCCCACTGGGCAGAGAGTTTAGATATGACCCACAGAGACCACAGCCTGGGCACCTTGGGAGTGGGGTGGGGAGAGGACGCCTGCAGCTCCTGGGATCTGCATGAGGCCATGAAATCAGCCTGAGAGGCCATAGAAAAATGACAGTGGTTCCAGTCACCACCGCACAGCAGAGGGACAGGCCAGGCCCACTGGCTTCTGAGCTCCAGGTGTCTGGACTTTGCTTACCCTGTCACTTCCTGGGCCCAGGTTGTGATCTCACTGCCTGCCTTGTCCTCGTGCTTTCCCACCTTTCCCAGTCATACAGAGGACCTGCAAGAGGGTTTCTTCTAGCTCTTCGCATACCTGTCGTGATCTCGTGGAGTTTCACCTTGTTGCCTCTTTTGCTTTCCGAACTAGAAATCAACTTGTTTTTATCTTTGTGTATCATCCTAGAGTTCAGCGCTCAGAAGACATGTTTTGAGGACTGGCATCCATACTGTCGGAATTACGAGTGATCAGCTAAAGAGGGTGAAACTGCCAGATTGTACGGCATTTAATTAAAGCGCCCTCATGAAGGGCACGAGGGGAAGTGGGGTCTTTTAAAGCGGCTCCAGCTCCCCACTTTCCCCAAAGCTAATGACTCGCGAGCTACCAGAGCTGTTGTCACCCAGAAGCTCTGAGCAGCTGTGAAGTGAGGTGCCATGGGCTGTGCTGGGCCAGAGTCAGAGTCAGAGCCCACTGGGGGCAGGAGTCCCCCGTCCAGGACACACACGGTGACAAATCTTGACACATGGAACCATGTCCCGACATGGGGTGCGCTGGCGACCCCCACAGCGTAGGCTCCGTAAGGTCCAGTGATCATGCTGGCAGCCTCCCTTCTCCTCCCACCTCTGTTCTGCTTGTGTGGTCCTGTCCTCAGGAAGGTTCTGTCCACGTGTGGACCGAACACCCCAGCCTCTCTGCATTTTCATCCCACCAGTTTCCAACTGGAGAAGTGACAGCGTTCTCCTACAGCCTTGGCAACAAATAACCCACCCGTAATCCGCTGCTTCTCTCCCCCCAAGATCTAGCACCAAATGGCCCTGAGTTGGTGCGATTATCAAATGAAAGGTGAAGTAAACGGAGCAGCTCTGTGCCCTCAGAAGCTGCGGACAATCTTCTCATGCCAGCTGCTGCCAGTTGGTCAGCATCCTTACTCATCACGACAGTGTCTCCAGCTGCTCCCATGGGATTAATGTCCCTTCATTATTAGATCTTCTTTGCAATGTTCCAAGAGTCTACGTTGTAGCTACTTCTTTGCAGAAGTGCCAGTGTATCCACTGCTCCTTGGTGGACACGTGACATGAACAGAAAAGTCTCCTGTGCCAGGTGACATCACTGTGGGTCTGGGCTGTCGATTACCAATAGATTCTTTGCCATCCTTGACTTGCTACACATTTAGATTCAGTCAGTTACAGGCTACAAAGTATCTGACGGTCACAGCTTAAGCAGAAAGGTCGCTCCATGGCTCTGTCGTCCCACAGGGGAAGCCTGGAGCTGTGCAGTTCCAAGTCTGGGGCAGCAACGACGCTACGATATTTTCAGTGCCCAGGAAGTTTTCTTTCCTGCCCCACCATCCACAGATTGTTGGTGCAGCCTCAGCATCTCCATACGGCTGCCATAACCCAAGCATCACCGTCTCTCACAGACACGTTCAACCAGGAAGAAAGGGTGCAGAGGAAAGGGATTCACTTACATCTGAGAGAATGCCCATTCTCAGGCATCCCCAAGCAGAGCTTTTCAGACATCCCAATGCCGGAACTGGGTCAATGACCACCGAGAAGCAGAGGGAGCTGAGGCTTGTGGCCCTGGGCAGCAGGAATGGGGAGCCGGGGGAGCTCAGTGCCCCCAGCCTGCCTCTGGGTCGGGCACTTTGCTGCCTGTGCTGGCCCTCACATCTGCTCACACTCTCAGCCTCTCCTCTGGAAGCACAGTGTGTGGCTGTTCCTCAATCATTTGAGGCGGTGACGTTTGGGGCAGTGAGTTGTGAACAGAGGAACACATGGCACTCCTTACAACAGTTTTAAGGGCCGCTGCACGAGTCACATGTGGAGACGAAAGCCCCAGCAGCCTGGGCACCGTGGTTAGGAGGTGAGCAGAGGCCACTGTGCTCCTTGGTGGACACGTGACATGAACAGAAAAGTCTCCTGTGCCAGGTGACATCACTGTGGGTCTGGGCTGTCGATTACCAATAGATTCTTTGCCATCCTTGACTTGCTACACCAGTGATCTTTGGCAGGACAGGGCTGGGCAGGCTGTGAGTGGGCATCTAAGGGTCTGCCAGGCCACTTCTGCCAGGCTGCTTCTGAGCCGCCCGGGGCGGGAAGCTCAGCCCCGCTGCCATGCTGCTTCCTGTGTCACTAACTGCTTGAGTACAATAGCTGCTCTGGACATTGTTTTCCTGTTTACGTAAGATTCACTCTTTTCACTTACCCATCACTTTGTTTTCAGGGGATAAGGAGAGAGTGTGAAAATAGAGAACAAAGAAAAGTGGAAATGGTCCAGACATGACTGATGTCTACAGGGATTCAGGCAGGTGGAGTGTGTACCGCTCTCCACCGAGGACAGACTGGTCTTGCGAGCCCCGCCCACCTGACCCGCTCCTGCTGCCCGCAGGTGACACTGTTAGGGCGTGCCTGTCTCTGTGAGACAGAGGTGTCAATGTGAAAAGAAAACGTGTGTGTGTGTGTGTGTGTGTGTGTGTGTGAGTGTAATGGAAACAAGAACACATTTGGGAACTTAATATTTAAATCAATACAATCATGAATACATTTGATTACAATACAAACATCAATGCATTTATTAAAGTAGCATGTGTTCCTGTCAGTCCACTCTCTGCAACTATTTTTTTTTGTCCCTCTGTTTTCTTTTGGAATTATCTTCTTGATGTTAAGAAATATATTTTTGATGTTAGAATTTTTTTTTAAAAAAGGAAATTCCCAAGAGAATATTCTTCAGGCCAACTTCCTCACTTTCCAGATCTGTGGGATTTTTTTTTTTCCAGCTTAAGACACAGAATATGCAATGAAACCCAGTTACCATTCTTACAGAATCTTAACTTGGGGTACAGCAGACATTTTCGATGTTTGGGTTTTCAAGCTGAATTTGGCAATAATACAGTTTTATGTATTCTGACATGAAATTTGTTTCCAAATATGGATGAGCAGGCTGAGCCCGCTAAAGTGTGGATGGTGTGACAGCAGAGACGCCTCCTGGGCTTGGGGGTTGGGGGCTCACTGCTGACTGACAGCGAGAGACTTAGTCCATCGTGGGGCGTACTGGATGAGTCATCACTCATTTATTTATTTTTGAAAGTGGCACCTTTCTCCAAAAGTAGTTAAATGGGAGAAAACTGTACTCTGTGATTTAAGCCTTATTTTGCTAATAATTTAGACTTCAGTGTCTTTGTAAAAACAATAGGTCATGGTTGTGTCAAAACAAGAATCTCTAAGTGAGACTTGAGGGTCACTAGTTTTTAAAGTTGGTTTTCATCAATTATTGATTTGGGGAGATGTTTACTTTCTATTGGGAGGACAGCTGATGGAGCAGGGAGGGAAAGTGCAATGTGACAGCAGGAGACGCTGGGGAGTTTGACAAGGACAGGGGCACCACCTTGGGGGGGTATGAAGCCGCCCTCCTTCATGACACCTGTCTTGGGAGGCGAGGCTCCGGCAAGACGGGCTGATGCCTGGGGCGGATGTCAATTGGGCATCTCCTCCCCTTCAATTATCCAGCAGCTGATAAAAAATAAAATAAAGTTTACAGTTTGACACGATCCACTAAGTTCATCGTCACAAGTTTGCATAAAATTCAGTTTGGAGCTCTTGCCCAGGCCTCCCAGAGGGAAGGAATTCGATTATGCACCCTGGGAAACACCGGCTCCCAGCCACGGGCTCATTTCAAGCTGCGGGCGCCATCAGACCAGAAAGGCTGGGCGGATGCAGGCACACACAGAGCGAGCTTCTTTCTCCGCTTCCCAGCGCCTCCAAACGGGTGTCTTGCTGCAAGGTGCAGGTGGTTATTTCTCCAGTTCCATCAGCTCCCATCATTGCGTTGTATGGCAGCGATTATAATTTTAAATAGATGAGTGTTCTACAATGTCAGGATCTATGCCATTTTTCTTGGAACCAAAGAGTCTCCATGGGACACAGTGCAGGGCTGTACACACCAAAGAAAGGACGGCATATCCACAAGGGATCCACATATTAAATAGACGGTCAATTAATTTATTCAGTAAGAATGCACCTAAGTGGTACCCTAATGGCTCAGAGAGTAAGTGCCCAGAGCTGTCTCCTTGACTCCCTGGGTACCATTTACTATTTCAAATGCCCATCTTCTGAATGACACATTGGTGGATGAAATGAATTAATGCCATTGATTTTTTCTTTGGGTAAAAATCATTTAGGCACTTTGAAGAAAATACAGAATATTATAAAACACAAATAATCCTTCCACTCAGATATGGCCCTAGGCAATATTTTTGTTTATTTCCTTTCTGTCTTTTTTTGTATGTATATACAAACATAAATAACTAAAGATAATAATTTGTATCCAGGCTTTTTCAATGAAAATTACATCATATACATTTCATAATGTCATTTGATATTAGATATGCTATCCTCTTGGATAAACTTCATCCATTTAACTGTTTCTCTATTCTTGGGCATTGAGTTAGTTTTGGATTTTAAAAATAATTCAAAGTAACAGTATTATTTATAATTTTGTACTATAATCTTTGTCTGAGACCTCAGCTGGCAATTTAGGATAGATTTCTAGAATCAAAATGCCAGGGACAAAGAATATTCACTTTTTACAAAGCTTTTGGAAAAATAAACAAAAAAAGTAAAAAGGTTTTTGATCAATGTACACATCACTCTGTTGGTTTATGAGGGTCCCATCTCTTTATATGTGCACCAACACTGAGTATTTTAATGGGAAAAAAACAAAACAAATAATTGCAAATATATTAGGTTAAAAAGAGTTATTGGTTTCATTGGCATTTCTTGAACTGCAAAATATCGTTTTTCTTACTTTTTTATTCGGAGTCTCGGAACTGTGCTGGCAACGTGGCCGCCACTTGCCATCCACGCTATTAAACCGAAATGTCAACACAACACGATATAATGTTAAATGCAGCCCTTCGATCTTGCCAGGCGTATTTCAAGGGTTCAAGAGCCACATGAGACCAATGGCCAGTGCAGGGTGCAGTGTGGACACAGGACATTTCCATCTTCAAAGAAAGTTCTCTCGGGCAGTGCTGCAGAAGCACAGCGACGAGTGGGCTGGGAAGGGCCATGTGGGTTAAACACACACTGGCACTGGGTCTTACAGAGCACTGGCGGCCACTGGTAACACTGTGCAGCCGACCTCTCAGTCACTGAAATACTCACGGTGCGCGCCCCCTCCCTCCACCTCGCTTGTTCGCGGTCAGGCGTGTGCAGCACCTGCAGCCCAAGGAAGCAGACAGCACGCAGGGTGCGTGGCTTCCTCCGGGGGCTCAGCCACGGTTCCGGGTTCTGCTGAGCTTCACAACTTCAGGACATGTTCAGATCTCTATTTTAAATAAAAACACAGGCCGTGTTAACATGACAGACGTTGAGCAGAACATACCGTTTCTGAAGGTATGTAAGCACAGCCTTGGTGAGACTGTGTCCTGCAGGCATTGCGGCCAGGCAGACTGGGACGAGTGGCTACATATTGTTATGACACATGGTTATTCCTGCTTCACTCTTTCGGAGACTTTCTGCGTCATTTAATGTGTCCCGACTACAGTGGGAGGGACACGGAATGGTGACCGCTTAGCAGATGAGCACAGTGATGCAGTGAGGCCAGTTCACAGTCATTTCCAGCTTGAGATTTGAGAACACTGATAAACCATAATGTGAAGGATCTTTCAAACATAAACAATCAGATTTGGCTTCCAATGAAAAAACGGCTTCATTTAAGCTTTTGGAGATCTGATGATTTCATATTCCAACCAACCGTTAGAAAAATACCGAGTAGATATTCGTGATTCCGGCTCTTTAAGCTTGCGGGGCACATCCTCAGCCCTCTCCAAGGACTCACAGCTGAGAACATTCCTCGGCGTCCTGCACCCAGTGCAGAGGGGCGGGAAGGGGCAGGGTCCCTCTTTGTTCCTTGGAGGAGCAGGAGGCTCAGAGACAAGGATGTAAAGAATGATAACGGGCTTCCCCAGTGGAGTGAGGGCAGGGCCTGGACTGAACGTGGGGCTGCCCCCCCCCGCCCCGCAAACCCCCCTGTTGCCCCGCAACCCCCTGGCCCCCTGTCCCGCACCCCTCTCCCTTCCCCCCACTCCCCCTTTCCCTGTACCCTGGCCCAGCACCGTAACAGGGCTGGACACCTCGCACAGGCTCATCCACGTGGGCCCCTCTTCCTGCCACATCGGAAGCCCCAAATAACTCGGCAAAGGATATTTATGGAAATAACATTCTCTTCAGAAGTGTAGGCCCACCCAGCAGATTGGTTCCTCCCCTACTGCCAGCTGGAGAGCTGTCTGTGGCTTCTTTAGGGAAATGAGATGGTGGGGTTGGTGCTGCAGTGTTCACAGGCAGATGCCATTCATGTAGTTATGAGGCGCTGTGTGGCGCAGCCATGTGTAGGTGGGACTCTTTCCCCACAGTGGCCCTGTTTGTAAGCAGGTGGCACTAGCAGGACCTGCCCGTGAGCTGGGCTTGCAGGCTTGGCCCGCAGAGGAGGTGGGGCCGGGTTTGGGGATAACCGCCCTGAGGTGCAGAGTCCAGTCTGAGCTGCACATGCCCCCTCAGGCCCTGTCACACATGGTCACACGGACAACTGAGCCATGACAACCGCGAGGGCAACCGGCTCCTCCGGTTCCTCTGGGACTTTCCGCATGTTCCCACCAACTGTCTAGAGTCCTAGGGGCGCCCTCCACGCACCCCAGGGGGGTATCAGGGCTGTCGGTCACTCCTTGGTCATGGCAAGTGTGACCTACGAGTATGTTCTTAACATTTCCCTAAAAAAGTATCTCTTCTTTGTCTGGTTGGTGGCAACCTAATGTTTGGGAGACAATTAGCCTCTTACCTCCCATAAATTAATGCCACTGACACAGAACTCTGGCTTCTGGTTAAGGGGGGGGTGGGCTCTGTCCAGTGGGAGAGGTTTTGCATCTGCCAGAGGAAGAGCCAGGATGCGGGGTTCACCGGGAGAGGCAGGGTGGGGTCAAGAAGAGGGGTCTCCACAGGCAGAGCCCAGCAAATACCTTAGGTGTCTGCTCTGGGCGCTCTGCCTGGCACGGGGGGTGGGGAGGGAAGGGCGGCTGGCAGCAGGGTTGATTCTTCAGTGGAAGGTTAAGTGCAGGTTCAGCAGCTGCCTGAGGAGGATGGGAAGGCAGGTAAGAAGCCGTGCCGAGTGGCCCAGAGTGAAACTCGTTATTCCCAGCTCCGGGTATCTGAGTCATGCACCAGAGTGGAGAGCGGGCAGGGGCAAGACCTCCTCAGTGTATTTACAAAGCGCCTGAGAACATTCTGTCTTCAAGGAAATGCTCTTCAGATTCTTTACAGTTTATTAAAGAGTGGGAGAGTATTAAATAATTTCATCTGAAATCTGAAGTGCCCAGTGAGTAGGATAAAGGTTTGGCTTTATTTTTGCGGCGTTGAGAGACGTCTTTGATTTCTAGTGTTTGCTAATCTTTTTGCTTTCCTGAGTACA
Source organism: Rhinolophus hipposideros (assembly GCF_964194185.1). Classification (NCBI taxonomy): domain Eukaryota; kingdom Metazoa; phylum Chordata; class Mammalia; order Chiroptera; family Rhinolophidae; genus Rhinolophus; species Rhinolophus hipposideros. Next base: position 98,990,884 of record NC_138053.1, read on the forward strand.
GGTATTCTATTATAAATTAACAAGGGAAAGTAAACGAGCAGTGGGGTTTTAATTGCACATAATTACTTGGTATGCCAAAGTATTTTACAATGGAGATAATTTGCCTGAAAGTGTTGGTATTTAGTGAATAGAATTTATGGTAATTCCCTGATTTTCCCCCAACTGCCTAGTAATCTTTATAACAAGGAAGCAGAGGCACAGTGAGAATTTAGCACTGAGACAAAGCTAAACATGAAAGTGCTTAAAATGTATCTGTTTGCCTTTGTTTCAATAGGAATCCAAAACAAAGTTAATCTGATCAACAAGGATCAATAGAAAAGTGAGTGAAAATTCGCATTTCTTTGAAGCTGGAAGAGGCGAGGAAATAATCCTTGCAAACAATGGAGGCCTTTAATTCACAGTCTCCAGCCCTGAAAGCGTTGTGAAGTGGGATTTGCTGCGTTTCAGGTTTTAGTGTGAACGGTACAAGCAGGTGCAGTGGTAAGGCAGACTGCGGCTGGTACAGTTACTGCTGCTGGCACACAGAAGTTACCAGTAATCCGGCTCTCTGCACTCCCTGTGCTCCTTTCCACTGGGGTTTCCTCCTCAGCTACTTCCCTTCCTTTGGGATGGTGTCCCAAGGGGGGTAAAAAAAACACAAAACACAAACAAGTGGAGGCAAGTTCAGTTTCGAATCTGGAAGACAAAACTACACCTGAACAAATTCTCATCTAGCCATAAAATGATGTAGGCGGGAACATTCCAGGAGCAAGTGTGGTAGAAAATGCCCGTTCCTACAGCGAAGGGGGCCTATGGTACCACCACTCAGGGAATTGATCCTTCTGGGCAGCGCCCCGCCCAGGGTGTTGTAAATATTTTCCCTCCCTGTCTGGATACACTGGAGTGGCAGATAGCTAGGAGGGACCAGAGTCTGCTGCAGTGCTTGTGTGGATGGGTCAGTGAGACACTCCCCACGGCAGTGTCCCCTGACAATGGCTTGGCCAGGGCATGTGGCCAGGACACAGGAGCTGAGGGGAGATCCAGATGGACCTGCTCGGGAGTATATGCGTCTCCACCAGGAAGAAGGGGGGTGAGTGCTATAAACTGAATGTTTATGTCGCCCCGGAATTCCTATAAATTAACTGAATTCCTGATGAACTGCATGTGAATTCATAGAAGCTCCAACCCCCAATGCGATGGTAATGGGAGCTTGGGCCTTGGGAGGTGAGGAGGCCATGAGGGTGGAGCCCCGTGATGGCATCCGTGCCCTTCTAGGAGGGGCAAGAGACTGGAGACCGTCTGTTCACCGTGAGGACACAGCGAGAAGGAGCATCTGTAGGAGAGCCCTCAGAGGTGACCCAATGGCTGTCTCCTTGACCTTGGGCATCCAGCCTCCAGAACTGTGGGGAGTAAATGTCTCCTGTGTAGCCCAGTGTGGTGTTTTGTTATGGCAGCCTGAGCTGACTGTGGCAGCAGAGAGAGAATTAGGCCACGGGGTATCTCTAGGAATATGCGTCCTGTGTCCAGAGACAGCTGGGTATTCCAGAGGAGAGCACAGCGCCTGAGATGTAGAGTCAAGGGCTGACCGTGGAGAGGTAAAGGTGAAGAAAAGTCCCACAGAAAGATACTAGATCCTGTCCGCACCCCCTTGTCCCTCCTTTGAAACCCAGTTCCTCCCCAGATAGAGCAAACCAAAACAATTCTGGAAGAAGGGGTGGTCAGGGAAGGCCTGGGGTGCTCAGAGAGAGAGGGGAGCAGCAGACAGGTCCCAGGTGTGATGGGGCAGCCGTCCCCAGCTTGGCTGCCTGCCCAGCTGTGCTTTCTGCCCGGGCCCATGTGCACATCAGGAACGGTTTGTCTTCCCCAGACAAATCACCAATGAGCCTAGAGGAGCTGCAGAATTTGGGGGGCACCGTTGAAGTAGTCGATACTACACTCAAGATGGGAGCCCGGATATCACCACCCTCCAGCTTGACCACCTGCTGGCAGCCGAACAGAAAGCGCTGTGTAGTGGCGGGTGTGTGGGCCCCTGGCGGCTCCGTGCTAACTGTTACTTGTGCAGCGCCCCCACCCTCTCCTGCCTCAGTTGCCTCCCCAGTGAAGTGGGCTTCAGGCAGAGCCCTGCTTTGCTGGGTGGATGTGACATGTAACGGAGCTGATGTTGTACACAGCTCAGAACACGGTCTGCCCCACGGCGGTGAGTAATGGAGAAAGCGGTAGCATTTGTTATGATGGCCCAGTGGGTGCCGTGGGTTCTGAGGCTTGGGGTGTTGGGGTCTGCAAGTGTTGGCATAAGAGAAAGGGAGAGGCTTTCTCCAGGAGAGTCCATTGGACCGGTCCAAATCAGACGTGCAGTGGAAGGGCTCCTTTGGGAATGTGAGTGACAGGTGGAAATGCAAATTCCACAAAAACATCAGATGGCAACTTTCAGAGAAATGGATGGGCCATAGGTGTTAGCCGCTGGGAGTGCTCGGCACGGGTGGCTCGCCTTCCTCTCGGCCTGGAACTCGACTTTGCAGATTTTCTACCCAAAGCCCCCATCCTGCACACACCATGGACTTGGGCAGAGAAGAGAATGGAGTCCCTAAGAAGGCATTTTTCTAACACTGTCTCATGTGTTGGGTCCTTTTGTCTGTTTTCAGACATACAGTTCTACTCTGATAACCAGATAAACATAAATGCAGGAGTTTTATAGGCAGATTTTGTATAATTCACTTGTTCTTTCCCGGTAGGGCAAGCTTAATGAAGTGTCATCCCACTGTGCTCTCCTGAACTTCTGTGAGAGCCTCAAGGCTTAGTAGGTCAGTTCTGAATCCTTCACTCTGCCCTTTTAACTCAGGTTTGACCACGTCTTGGTTTTCAGGCTTGGGTCTCCAGTAACTAAGTAGATGAGAAGGTGGTACAGGAATCCAGCATTTCAGATCATTCCACTGAGGAGAAAGGAGGGGCTGGGGGTTGCTTTGAGGTGAGGACTTTCGAGCGCCCGTGGTCGGAGTGTTTGGTGTATTCTCCGTGTTTGCAGAGGACAGCAGACTGTGTACTCGCTGGCTTCCTGAAGACAGACTCCCGACTGTCCCTTTCCCCAGCTGGGCCCAGGGTACCGGCGGGGTATACCAGCAGCCAGCTGGGAGCAAAGAGATGATAATAACACGGCAAAATAGCAAATGTTGTTTATCAGGGCTTCCATGTCACCAACCTGTTATTTTTATTGTTCTTCAGAATAATGGGATTTATTAAGGCCATTTCTGCTCCAGGCACCTGGAAACGCTGTGGATGAGCGATGGAGCCGTGCCTGAGTATCCAAAATGCACAAGAACCTGAAAATGAGTTACAGAGCTCCTTTTTAAGTGGAGCTGTCTTTCAAAACTTTAAAACACTGCTCTTTTAAGAGCGCCCAGACCATTTCTGTGATGGAGCAGTAACGGAGAAGTAGAAAATAAAACAGCTCAATTTGGGAAAATGTGAAAATTACATGACATTGGTGAAATCGCAGACACAACATAAAATGAAAACAGCTGTGGATACCAAACCCTGTGTAGACAGTGGAAGGCCATTTATCTTGGAAAGTCAAGGGCTGAATTAGCTGCCATGCTGACCCACTTGTGTTGCGGGAGGTACAAACCCGGGCACCACTCACCAGCCGGAGTCATGGGTCCCTGGAAATGCTGTGGCTGACGGAAGCGTGCGTTCGTGCTGATCCCAGAAAGCCGACATCAAACGCGAGGCTTTGGGGACTTTGCAGAGAAGCTGAATTGCAGGACAAAGGGGGGCAGACGGCACGCAATGCAGGCGTCTCCCGTGGAATTTGGGCTGTGATGCCCATGGGACAGGACGAGCTCCCACAGGTAACACATGCAGAGTCTGAAGTGTTTAGCTGAGCTGGTAAATTTATCTGCACCACCCCCTCTGCCTCTAAAGCTCACTGAGGTCAGACAGAAATTCTGAAGCTTAAATGTGGACGGTGCCTTCCAAGAAGCAAGGGCCCCTCCTGTGGGCAGGCCCGTCTCCCATCCCACCCTGTGTGGGGTTCACCAGGGGACAAGGGGAGCGGGCCATGCCAGATGGTCTGCCATGTGATCCCAGGGCGCTTGCCAAACGGAGTCCACGTAGACGCCTGCCGTCTGGAGTTATGGCTGTGGGGCTGTTTGAGAATGTCAGAGACCTGGAGAGAAACCTCAAGCTGAAAACGATCTCCACGGCTGGGATGGAAGTGATTTTGTGGCCCCTCTGGGTGAGCCTGCGGGCGGACCTGCAGCTTCTCCTGGGAGAGGCAGCGCCTGCCAGGTTGCCCGGAGCGGCCATTCCCCGTAGCCCAAGGCACCTGGGCTGGGGGGTGCCCTCAAGTCCCAATTAGAAGAAAAGCACTGCCTGAGAGAAAACACCACATAAATATGACTGGTCCTACTTTAATTAAGTTTGATTGGAAGTTATTCTGCGTCCAGGAAGCCAGAGCCAATTTTCACAGTGTGGTTTGCAGACCAAAAGCAGGTCTTCTCAGACGACGGGAGAACACAGTTCCCAGGAATTGGGTCGGGGTCAGCCAGACCGTCTTCCAGGCAGTTCCCACGGAAGCAGAGCCGCCCTGCCTCCTCCATGGCCGAGTCACAGTGGCTTCTTTCCAGGCTCCTTACCAGGAGGGGCTCCAGGACATGGTCCCGCTTCTCCAGGGTGTGGGGGACAGACCAGGGCTCAGGTCTTACCCTGCCTCCCCCATCCGTCACCACTTTACTGGTACCATGGTTCCAGAGGAGGCTGGCGTAGGGACTGTGGGCCAGAGAAAGGAGTGACAGTGATGGCCTTGAAGGTGGTACATGGCACATGGATGGCATCTACTGTTGTGGAAGACAGCGGCTTTGGAGCAGTGATTCATTTCTTTAAATTAATAAATTACTTACTGTGTGTGTGTGTGTATATATATATATACATATATATATATACATATATATGTATATATATATATATGTATATATATAATTTTTTTCTGCTGGGGGCTGGAGCAAATGGTCATAGTTTCTTAAAATCTCAATGAACGTCAAAGGTTTTCCACAGAAAACTTACACAGTTGCACACTAACCAACTGCAGAGGGCACCATGATGTCCTTACGTCACGTGCTGCAGGCAGAGATGCCCGTGCCACGACAGGGTGAGCGTCCAGCGGGGCCAGGCTTGCTGGGGTCCACTCTGAGCTTCCTGGGTGGCTGGCCCCACTTCACCCATCCCTGGGATGTGGTCCTGAGGAGAGGAAAGGCCATGCAGGAGGTGCCGCTGGCTCCAGCGCAGGCCTGTTGATGGCACGTGGCTGCGTCCTTAGGAGGCTGCCTCAGGGAGAAGGAGGAGCCAGCAGAGAGGGCTGGGGACCTCTCCTCCTCTCCTGTGTCTGGGACCCATGCTCCCCTCCTGGAAGGTCCTCCTGGCTGCTTTCCAGAACCATGCCTGGGTCAGCCAATCCAATCGAGGCGTAGGGTCCGTGGTCCACCCAGTGTGTCCCCAATCATGGAGGCACATAGGATTTTAGGCGTGGCGGTGCCTTGATACGTGCATGAATAGCTACGTGTGTCCCCTCCATGTGCAGGGTCCTGAGGGGATACCGTCAGAACCTCCCATGATTGACTCCACTTTCTCTTTTTGACAGATGACACGTCTAAGACAGCATTTAATAACTGTATGCACTATATTTAAGAATTACTCTCTTCTCCGTGTGGCAGGCAGGATTCTCCAACGGCCCCCAAGACTTCTCACCATACCCCACGATTTCTCCCCTATGGGACCCCCAGAAGTGGGGATCTGATGGAGTTTCCTCCTGTGATCTGATTGCTATGTGGCACCGTCCACTTAAGAGAGACTGTTGTCAGGATGGACTTGACCTCTTGCCAGGACCCCTTTAAAAGTCTGAATTTTCTCCAGCTACCCACAGGGCAGGAAGTCAGAGATTCTGCAGGAGAAAGATTTGGCAGCTGTAAGGTTTTTGTGTTGAAATGCAGGGGCCTGGGGTAAAGGAACTGGGAGTGGCCCTTAGGGAGAGCCAGCAGGGAAATAGGGACATCAGGTCTGCAGCCACAGGAACCGGATTCTGCCAGTGACAAGATTTAGCTTGGAAGTGGATTTTTCACTCGAGTCTGCGTTGTGGACAGCTACTGGGTTGTGGATCCGTGAACTGACGAAGTTGAGGGTGGAAGCGACTCCACTTCTGGTGGTTGGTTTGACTCCCGTAGAGATCAGTTCAGCCTGGACCCTCCACAGTCACGCTTCCCCTAGTTTTGTTTGTCTGCAGGGCAGCGGTGGCTTGTAGACTGCACAGACCCTGGGACAATTCTCACCTCTACCTTTCTATGGCCTGGTGGCCTGGGGCTGGCCCAGGAGTTGCCGTGTCTCAGCTCCCTCATGGGAAAGGGCTGTGGTAACTGTACTGTGCACACAGGCTAACTTCAGGAGTGAACCACCTGTTAGCTATCCGTGCCTCAGTGTCCTCACCCACAAAATGGGACGATGTCGGCATCCGCTTCACGGGCATCAGCTGTGAAGAAGGGGTGGCGTATAGTAGAACTGTCTTAATATCATCTGCTTTTATTCTTCTAGAAATTTAAAATCAATTTTTAAAGTAAATTTGGAGTTCCTTGGGGGACAAAGGGCTAAAATCTAATTTATCGATTAGTTTAGGCATCATTCTAATATGGAGCCTTCTCACTCAGGAAAACGGACATCTCCCTAATTACTTAGATATCTCTTTTCCTATTTCTTAACATTCTCTTGTATTTTGTAATTTTTTTCATTATTTGGGGCTAGGGTCTTTATTCCATTGTATTTTTAAACTGATTATTGCTGGCCTACAGAAGAAAAATTATACTTTTACACATATATTTAGACACTGAACTTTTTTACGAATTCTAATCCTTTTTTTATTTGACTTCCTTGATTTTTCTTAATAATAAGCTACTATAAAATCAGAAATAAATACTCTTGGCATATTTTCTTCCAATACAATAAATCTGATTTATTTCATGTCTCAAGTATTATTATAACCAGACCCTTTTGAGAATGGAAGGGGTGGAGTAACCTACGCAGGAACAACTGTCAACTGGACCGTCCAGGGTGGGGCGTGTGCCCCAGACGCTCCTGCCTGTGGCCAGAGCTAAAGGGGGGGCTGTTCCTGGCTCGTGTCTGCGTCAGGTGGGGTGTTTCCAGTGGTTGTCTGATTCATGCACGCAGGATGAGGCAGCCTGATTGCACGCGCACGTGCACGTAACGAGGGAGGGACATCGATGTATAAAGTTAAAGGGCTTCCTCCTACCTCACAGCGGTTTTTAAAAATGATTTTAAATTTCAAGAATGGATGCGGAATCTCACTGTTTCCGTCAGGCTTTCAGCCCTCACTCCAGTGTCGTTCACTTTTCACATCCCTTCAATAAGCCCAACCTGGCCGTGCTTTGTCGTCCTCAGAACGCTGCCAAGCTAAGGCGCTAATATGCTATGCAGACTGTGTATATCGCGTTCGTAAGGGAGAGTGATCTGGAGTCGTGTGTGTGTGTGTGTGTGTGTGTGTGTGTGCGCGCGCGTCAGGGGTGGTGTACGCCCACGTCCGGGAAGAAATCAGAGGCTGCTCCCACCTATTGCTGTGTTCACTGAGGAGAAAACACAGGTAGGGTGAGAGGACCTGGTCTTGAAGCCTCTAGCCGGAGGCTTTGACCCTGCGCTCCAGGCATCCTCGGGAAGAAATTCCCTGAGTCTATACAGGACTTCCCGTGAAAGCAGATCAGAACAGCACCTGCTCCCGTGATTCCTGAAGGAGCCACACATGGAGACAAATGCCCGGGTCATAGGTGTCACCTACCTGACAAGCTCTCCTACAGCTCTGAATGGATACACGGTGAGGTTCCCTCTGGTTGTAGCAGAGATGACGGGAAATGTTTGCAAAGGGAAGAGGCTCATGTTTTCACCCATCTCTCTGTGAGACCCTTCCCCACATCTGTGGGTGTGGAGTGGGCTCCGGGCGGGCATGGAGGCAGAGGCTTTCTCCCCCCACCCCACAGCAGGACCACACCGAGACCCAAGCTGCACCCCCGAGTGTTGGGCAATCCCCTGAGTGTGCCTTGCTCTCACAACCGTGCGGGGCTGTTCCCTGTCTAGCCAATGCCCCTGCCTTGGTTGCTGGTGACCTCTGCCACCACAGCCTTCTCGCTGTGCCCTTAGCCAGTCCCGGGGGCCGTGCACCATATCACTCACCTGCGCCTCCTCTCACTGTGCTGATGTGTGGGCAGGTCTCCCCCACTGGACTGTCCTCTCTGAGCTTGGCTGGGGCTACAGTGGTTTAATAGCCCGAGCCCCAAGCACAGTGCCAGGGCTAAGGACGTAGAGGTTGGATGTACCTTTAATGAATGAGGGGGACAGAGAGACAAGGCCCATGGCTCTGCCCCAGGGCTGCCCGGGGACGCAGAGAAACGAGGTGCTCCGAGAAGTGACACCAGCGTGGTGCCACTCTCTCCATCAGGCCCGTCCTCCCTACAGCCCTCACTGGCTCGGCTCCCAGTGGTGTGGGCACAACCAGAGCACACCCGGCCACTTGGATATCCAAGCGTTTATGAGTTGGGAAGTACAGCCGATTCCCAATCCTGCTCTGGGTGTTACTGTTATTAACTACGAAATGGTCACATAAACTCATTTACATCAGCAATTTATAAGCTCTGAAGATACAGCAATGCTTTGGGGATGTCAGAAAATTGTTATTTACAAGTCACACTCCACTATAATTTATAGAGATTTACCCCCTGGGTTACTGGAATTGAATTGGAGAGTAAGAAGAGCATTTCTAGACTCATCATTTGCATGTTTATTGGCACTTATCAGCAGACGCGATGCTCGCCACCTCTTCCCTGTGTCACCTCCTTGCCTGGGCTCCTTGTTGCACTCCATGGTTGCGTGATGGACGCTTCCCGAGCCCTCTGTGTGCCAGGGGACCCTGGCGGAGCTGAGGGGACCCCATCACCACCTTCCAGGCTTCTGCTTCTAGAGGGGGAGAGGACTGCTGGGGTCACGTGAGGCGTGTGCCCTTGGCTCCTTCACTTGTGCCAGCACACCCTGGCCTCCCTCATCCTTGCCCTGGGGAAACATCAAAAAGAGACAGGTAACAGGCTGCCTTCAGGGATGGCAGAGCATGGACCCAGCAGGGACCGGGCCAGGCTGGATTTCCCCAGAGGCCTCGGTGGTTGGCCAGCTCACTGCTGGCCCCATCTTATGCCGACGCCACAGGTCAGACAGGCCAGGGAGCAGCTCCTCTTGCCCTCACCTATTTGTACCCCAGTCTTAGGCTGGATCTCCTCCTTCCCAAGGAACGCAGGTCTCTCTTGGAGTCTGGTCAGGCTTGGGGTGCCGCCTGTGATCTTGTAGTCGGTGGGTCCAGAAAGCTCGAGAGGGACATGCTTGCTTGTGGCCATGAGACCCTGCGCCTGATTTCTGAGTGGAGCTCAGAGTGGGTACCTAGCCTGGGCAGGCCTGGCAGCGGTATGGCATCAGGTGTGTGTAGAGGGTGACGAGGACATGAGCGAAGCCTGGGCCCTGTGCCCTCCTGCAGGCTGCGCTCTGTGGCTGGCACTGCAGTCTGGCCGACTTCCTGCCTTCGTGGCAAGGGGGTACCAGGCAAGGCTCCTCTGGCGTGCTTCAGGACTCTGCCCTCGGAGACAACGTGGCATCGTGGAAAGGACTGCCCGGCACCTCGCGCAGAGGGATGGTGGCCAGGGCAAAGAGCAGACGCGCTTAATCAAGTCACAGGGCCACCTGGTCAAAACTGGGGTGAAGGAACTGAGCCTGGAGAGCGATGCCAGAGCAGCCTGTGAGGAGGAGGAGGCTGGGGCACCTCCCTTGTGGCTGCGGGATGGGTGCTGGGCACCGAGGAGGCTGTCCCTCTGCGTGGCACCTTCATGTCGTGTTGTGCAGCTGCGGGCATTCATAGAGACTGTGAGTGATTGATACACACAGGCCAAGTTGTATGCGGTGGGCTGAAGGGGAATCGCCTTACCCTTTTACCCTCCTCATCACATAGCCAGCTGTGTGTGATGGGAAAGAGGATGGAATTAGCCGGATTCCTATGACATGCTCCCCGCTCCTCAAATGGCCCCTGAACGATGCACGTTTCTTTCCAGCACCTGATCTCTCGTGTCGAGTTATCTGTGAGCCATTCTGGGGCTCTTCCCAAATACTAACAGCCAAGCACTTTGATACATTAGCGAATTCGAGGGACGTTGTCTGCTATCCCTCAGGGCGGGTGTCATGCAGTGTAGGGGAGAAAACCCACAGGGCCACTGATCAGCAGGGAGGTGCTGAGGCCCAGGCTCAGCCTCCATTTGCTTCTGAGAAGATGGGCAAGCCCCTTGAAATGTCTGAGCCCCTGATGAGAAGAGAGTTCCATTAACATGAAGGCCCCTCCTGATCCAAACACTAGAGGCGTCTTACTAAGTAAGATTCTGCCTGGGTCCCTGGGCAGCTGTGAGGTACCTGGGGAAGGGTGAGAAGAGGGCTTACATGAGAAGGGTGGGCTCCCACGGTGGGGCACCCATTCCAGGGTGGGATCTGGAAATGGGAACATCTGCAAGCAAAGGAGAAAGATGGGAAGGAAAGGGCTCAGTGAGTGTTTTTTTTTTTTTTTTACATCGCAATGCTACACACAGTCCAATACAATGAGAGATGAAAGCCAAAAATTTATTCATTTTCTATCTGACTTAGGTTTCTACTTTGCTTAGAGAAGCGGAGGGAAGGCCCTGCCACCCTAACATGTAACTGGTTTGCTGAGGAGCCCACTCCAGACTGTTTTCCCGGGATGCAGCCCTCTCCTGCCCAGATGCTATTTATTTTCCATATTTACCTTCTCCTTCCTCTTCTCCTTCTCCCTCTCCTCCTTCTCCTCCTTCTCTTCCTCCTCCTTTTTTTTTTTAGCACCCCCTCCCCCCCAGTGTGAACAGAGCAAGTGTTTGGGTTTTGCAAGGAAAGATAAGGCCAGGTTAAAAGAAAGTAATTTATTTTGACTTGGGGACCTCCGTGTCCCAGATAACATTTGTTTTAAGAGTGCTCTCACATTGCTAGTGATCAAATCACCGGTTTATTTTATTTTATCTCATTTTATTTTACTCTTTTTCTGCTCTGTTAACAATGGCTTCTTGTTCAGTAGTCAGACTCAGCCCATGGAAAAGTATACATTGCAGCGTGCTCTTTGTACCTGGGGAAGATTTTCCCATTGACCTTCAAACCAGGACCAATAGCTGAGTGCATTTTGATTCAATTTTCCACAAAAATTCACCCCTTGATCACCAAGGGCATACCTGACTGCTGGGGCTGGTTCTTGGTCGTGACCTGAGCAAGGGGACCACAGGGAGGCTGGGACAGCTGGACACGGTGCGGGCCACACCATCGCAGACACACTGTAACAGGGTGAGCTCCTGTGGGATGGGAGAGTGAGGATGGAGGTGTGGAAACCTTGGAGCAGCAGTCCCGGAGACTCAGGGGGACAGTGTGTGGGTTCTCGGAGGTGGGCATGCAGGCCGCTTCTGGATGAATGCCCGTGTCCCTTCTCAGTCTGAAATACTCCAATGCGGGGGCTCCTGTCTCACGTCCTTGCCCACTGTGGACTCAGGAGAGGAGACGGGTCTGTGTTCTCCACATCACCAGTCTGTCTTCCCATGCTGGAGACGGTCTGGTCTCCATGTAGCCTGATCCAGGCTCCTTTTCTCAGCTCCTCGTGCTGTCCTGTGAATTAGTGATGTGTATTTAGTAGAAAGTGGTGGACTTCTGAAGGTGATGGGACTGCAATGGGAGCTCAGTGAGCCAAGTGGAATGTGGGAGCGCAGGCCCAGTACACCAGTTAACCCACAGCACACTTGCTTGTTAAAGAACCTTGAAATGTGTCTCTCTGAAGCCTGCACAGAGAGGCAGATAAGCAGGACGAAGCCTGGGTCCAGCAGCACATGCATTGGGTCTGAGTTTCTCAAGGGGCACACACAGCTCTCTGTAACCCTGACCCTGCCCCAGTCCCACAAGGAGATGCCCTTGTGAGACGGGCTGGATGTTTTTTAAAGAGTATATGCATACATATGTTTAGTGCATATTTAAAAGTCGCATTATAGTCTCTACCTAAATACTGCACTCCATATGTGAATTAGCTTATTTGCAGAAAGATCCAATTCAGAGCTATGATCACAACATTTTCTGTCCCATCACTTCCGGTGCAGAGCTGGCCTGCCCATCACTTCCTTAGGGGATCTGTGTGGAGGGGACACTGAGGGCCCAGGCCTGGAAGTGTCTGTGTTCTCGGGATCCTGTTTGCCGAGGAGAGGACTGTGCCTTCAGTTCTCCTCATCAGATGTCTTCCCGGCCCCTGGACAGTCTTGACCATTCACAGAAGCCATGAGGGAAGGCCGCAAGCAGATGGCACAGACATCCACAGACATTCAGGACGCTTGTGGAAACTTGCCCCGTTCCTTCCCAAGTAGATCTGTGCTCCATTAGCTGTGGGGGCCAAGTTCCAAGCAGGCACCAAGCTCTGTCGTCACACCGTCACAGAGATGATAAGGCTTCAACACCAGAGCGCAGTTTCACTTCATCTCTACAGTGTTGGGAAACCCGTGTTTTGAAAAACTTCGCTGCTGTTTCCTTTTTCACGGAACTTCTTTTAGTTAATTTCTGTACATGCCGAATTTGACTCAGAAGGGCTCCAGTCCACGCAGTCCAGTGTTCTTTGGAAGTGAGCTCAGCCACTCTGTGTTATAAAACTTTGATGAGGCTGGAGATAACACAGATCTGCCAGGGGACGGGGGCTGTAACTGATTTCAACCTCTGCAGGACCCACCTCACAACGGAAAAGCGCAGTGAGAAGGACTGAGACCAAAGACATAAAATGATTTCCATGGAAAGCTTGAGGAGTCTAATGAGATGATTAGATGAGGGTTTATCCAGCCTCCCACCAGTTTTATGAAGTGGTTTTGGCTACATTTGGAGAAACTGGTCAAAATTTTGTCTTACTGATCATAGAAACAAATAGAAGTCTCTCTAAGGCATCCATATTGCATCAGACACGAGGCAAATACTGTCAAATAAAATACGATTTGCTGTACAGTAGATACAAGTCTAGCCCTGATGCAAAAGGAGGGTTGTATCTGTTTCTGCTAAGGATAGCAGTGAGGCCTGATGGAGGAGCGGGGGGGGGCGGGGGGGTTTGCACAGCTGGTCCTGCTTCGTGTAGTGGTCACCATATCTGTGGTCTGGAAACGCGAGTTCATCTCTCGGGGGCTCTGCCTCCGCATTTGTAAAGTGAGGCAGTGGGAGGAGAGGTCCTAAGTTTCGTCCAGCTTCTGCAAATGTGGACACAATTCGATTCCAAAGTTAATTAGGGCCCACCCTCTTCAGGCACAGCCTTCTCTGGAGTTGAGGTTGTCAGCACGCACATCACAGACTCGAGCCATTGAGTGGCCCCACTGAGGAGGCCACGTGCCTGCTCACGTGATGGGCCTGACAGCCTCTGGAAGTGACCGACAGCACTGGGAGACTTGGGGTAGATTTCCTGGAGCATGTATACACTGGGGCAGAGCCATAGGCCTGGCTTCATGGGGCAGGGAGTTTAAGCCACACCAGGACGGGGCAGCAAAGTCTCAGTGAGGGCTCAGTGTTGGTAGCACAGACCTCCTCTAGGGTCTTGCGGACTGCCACCCATGGAGGCCCTACCCTTCCAGGTCAAGAGCAGGATTGTAGTAAGTAGACAAGCGTTTCTCAACTTTAGCACCACCAACGTGCTGCACTTAGTAACTGGGTGTGTGGGGGGTCCTGTGCAGAATGTTCAGTAGCACCCTGGAATTGACCCACTAAATACCAGTAGTACCCCCTCAGTTATGACAGCCTGAATGTCCCCAGACATTTGCCCTGGGGACCCAAGTAACCTTGGCTCGGGAACCACTTTGGTAGATTATTGGTGTCTCCAAATTTCTTAAATCTTCACCCCATGAGTGAGAAACATTTTCTGAGCCAATACCTGTAAACTTATTTTTAAAGTATATACACAAAGTACTGTCAATACAATAAAATAAAGAAGCTGAATTTCTCTATGCTCTTATTCCTAACTCTTAGCCCACCCCTCTGTAGGCCTGCTTGCTCCTCTGTGCAGTTGGCTCTTAGGGATCCAGTAGCTGTTTAGGGATAAATCAGCACACCCCTCCGTGTACCTGTGCTCTTGCAACAAGCATTTATGTGGCACCACCTGGGTGCCTGGCAGGCAGGGAGCCATGGGCCACACACTAAGGGTACTGCTCTTTCACCAAGGGGCTCCAAACCAGGTTGCCCATCTCATCCATACCTGGCCAGCCTGCTGGCCCACCCCTCCTCATTCCCTACTCCTCTCCCCACTGCCTTCTATGGCAAGAAGGAGAGTCCCCTACGGAAATGTGCTGCAGCAAAGCCAGGGCACTCAGCGGTGTCCCTGAGAACACAGACCCGAGGATTTCTGGACAGAGCTCCTGGATGGGTGGACTGCAGGGCCAAGGAGGGGCCAACACAGGCTTCCCACAGTGCTGACCTCCTTCACATGGCCATGGGATTCTGGGTGGAACCTCCTAATATTTGTCCTTCCTGGGACCCCTGACCACGTGGGCTCGTTTCCAGAAAAGCAGGTGCATTTGAAGTCTCTTTTAGGAAAAGACATCAAAGAAATAAAGCCTTAATTAAGTGCACTGATTAGTTGTTTACTTCTAGTTCAGCGGCCATGCTAAGAGAAAAATACCAGAGGAAACCCCCAGACCTTAGTATTGATCTTCTGGGGTCAGTGGTTGCACCCAGTCAATAACCTGAGTGTAGCAAAGTTGAACCTGGCCCCGGGGTGATGGCCAGAAGCAGAGGACTGGGAAAGAAAGAGCCAAGGGGATGGCGACACTTCTCGTTATCGAGAGAACTCACCAGAGTGAGTGGCTGTGGCCACGAAGTAAAAGTTAAAAGGTCTTTCCCAACCCAATAAAACCATAGTTCATCTGTTTGTCAGTGGGTAGGACTTGCAACTTGAAAGAGGATGAGGAAGAGAAAGTGACTGGAATGTCAGTGGCAGTGGCTTTCCTGAAATTGCTGCCACCTGTCTTGTGCTTTGGGTGGCTTCAAGCTGCCGCCTCCCCCGACTTCCCCACCCAGTGAGGTGCTCTGCAGCCCACCCTCCTCGCCGACTGAAGAAAAAGCAAGCTCCCTGTAGTTCACCAGCTGCCTCAGTATCTGCTGTCTTTTTATTTTCTGCCCATTGGAATAATTTTCATGACTGAATGGCTGCTCCAGACACTGTCTTTCTGTAAAACGGAGCGAGGTCACTCAGTACAAATGGGATGAACCTGATTTTTTTTTTTCCTGATCAAAGCAAAACTCTTTTGAAGTTCAGCTATTTGATAGAAAGTGGCTTTTATAATAAGCTGATATATGAGTTAATAGGACATAAAGATATTTTATTAAACTGCAAACCATTATTAATATTGCAGTTTTGACTTGAAAGAAATATGTGAAATGACACCGGAAATTAATTAGATTATTTCATCATTCTTTTACGTTACAAACTTTGATACACTTGCACAGACATACAGGTACATTGATAAAAAGACACAAAGACAAACAGAATTTTAATGAGTGGGGAGCTTTTATCTACTAACACTTTGTGACTTAATTTTTTCTGTTTATTCTGCCTATTGATTCCAGTTGAAACCTGCTGTTTTAATGTTGTTATTGATATTCTCTCTGGGTTTTCTTCTAATTCTGGCATTGATATTACCTTGATCGGATTTAGTTTATTTGAATTGCCTGTAGGTTTTGGTCTCCAGAGTTTTCCACTGCTTATAGACATGCAAAGATAAAACCTCTCTTTTTATCTAAAAATCCTTGAGAGACTCTGAAAGATACAGGCATTTCTGAGAACATTAAAAAGCGGAGACAACAATCAAAAGGAATGTACTTCTCACCCAGTTTTCTCGAAACTTCGTTTCTCTACTCCCTGCATCTCCCGACACCCCCTGCCTTGTCATCGCCTCACTTCCGTCGTCTTCTGCAAAGCGTGTATGTAGAAATAAGCTGTCACAATGTCACAACGTCCTAAGTGGCTCCAGTTCTGGGTCACTGACTGGCTTGGAAGTGGCTCATTTTTTGCCAAAGTCGATCAGGCTTAAGGGTTGCGAGATCTTTGAAAGGATGCTTGTTTCTTTACTAACGAAGGCATCCAAGTAGGTATTCATTTCATAGGAAGGAGCCAGTTTTTAGGCTCAAACAGGGCCAAATACGGGCCGTTTCCTATGGTTCAACCTAATGTTAATAATTCCCTTCCCAAATGGGATATGGGCAATGGGAGTTAGTCCGTATTAGTTGTTTGTAAAGAGAAGTAGGGAGCTTTCAGGAGGGAAGGGGTTGAGTGGAGGTGGTACAATTGCACCACTTTCCTAATTTAATTACTGCGATGCTAAATATGGCATAAACTCCTGAGGAAAAGGGTGTCGTTGACAGTGACTTTCTGCGGCTGTCGTCCTGACCCAGGCACCTTGGTCTTTGTGCCGGAGCCTCCTCCTGGGTGTCATGGGCTTCCATGGGGCTTTGTCCAGCCCCCTCACAATTTTGTGTGTCTGGGTCCTTCTGTTTTCCCCTACTTCTATTATCATAGTTTTTGCCTTAAATAGTACATGAAACTGAAACGCTAATTAAAACTCTCAGTGCTGTGAACACACAGTTACACTCACTGGGTGTTCATGTGTCTTCCGACATTTTCGATATCATCAGTCAATTGGTCCCTCTTGCTGCAACTATTGGGGCTTTGAAGCCCTGTGCTTTGCCTGCCTAGGAGGCGCTGAAGGGGGCAGAGGACGGGGGTCTGCTTTCCTGCGGGAAAGGAGTCTGGTCCAGTAGCCAGAGGGAGAAGGAAGGGTACAGGGGCAGATTGTGCAAGTTCTCCTTTTGTCTCACAGGTTTGTTTTCTGAGTCACCTCTGGGGATCCATCCAGTCTACCATTAGCAAGTCAACTTGATAAGCTACCCTATGAACCAGGAGCTCTCGTTCTAGAAAGAGTCTTGCCAGGCATGGCTGTCATTATAGTAACATGTCACTCACCCAGTCAGGGGAGGAGGAGTCTGCAGGTACTGCATTTTCTAGATAGATTCTACATTTACCTAAGTGTCAAAGCATGAATGAAAATGAACCCATTTGGTGAAATTCTTCCCACATTTATGAGATACTTTTATCTTTCCTTAAAAATAGGCAACTCCACCTAATCTAGAATTTCTTCGGTGAGTCACTCATAGTCATGTGTCACTGTTACTATATCCTGCTGTGGCTGGGAGATGCTCTCAGAGACAAGATGTGTGATCTTATAGGATCCTAGTAAGAAACGGCTGGTCCAATGGTGCACTGAACGCTGGTTTGTGTAGTCTTTCCATTTGCCTTGTGGTTTCCAGCAAAAGAATATCTGTGGTCCAAACCATTTCCAGTTGTGCTGTTATCAGCAGAGGACACTAACGTGGTACCTCGTGTGAAGAATCCCAAGAAAACAAGTCTCTCAGGTTGGACCCCTGATATATCCAAATAATTGGAAAAATATTGAATAATTGAGTCTGTACATATTCATGTAATTCTAATCCACGCTTTAAGCCCCTTCTTTATGCGCAGTGGCAGTCATTTGCACGATGCCTTTACTTACGTTCTTGTCCTATGTCTTGAGTTCAGCACCCTTGTAAAATCTGTTTTGAATACAGGAAAATGTACACACGCCCTTTAGACCCTTGTTTGGGTGCTCTAATTGGGGGCCGTGGACCCAGGGTCACGACGCGGTTTTCCAAGGCACAGAGCGGTATTGATGCTTTCTTTAAAAAGAACGTTCTTGATACACCAGCCGGAGGTGATCAGTTCTCTGGAGGAATTCAGAAATGTCGACGTCTGAATGGAGAGTCACATGCAGACCTTTAGCTGGAGAGCAGGTGGAGAACTGGAGAGTCGCAGTGACAGTGAGGGCAGAGCCACTGACAGCCACCCCCCTGTGTTACCTCCATGAGCTCCAGCCAGCTGGCCCCAAACAAGGTGGGCCTGTCCCCGGTGCTCCACCACGGGGCCCAACACTGGTAAAAGCTGGCTGGGCTGGATTTATAGAGAGAACGCGTACAGACCCTGGTGATTTGGCATGTTCTCAGGAAAATGACTTCGCTTGAACCAACAGACTACAAACAGAGGTATGTGGGTTCCTCGTACAATAACAGTGTCAATGCCATTGCTTTTCCCCGTCCCGGAGTCTGCTGCAGGGTCCTCAGCAGACGGGGTCGGTGAGGTGGGAGTTCCTCGTTTGAAGCACTGAGCACTTACAGGCTTCTAGACTTTTCAATTGGGTGGTGGGTCAGGTTCATTGGTGATGTTTCTGCTTGTGGGGAAACTGATGTTCCCATATTGTGTAGGAAATATTTCATCAGCATGTAAAGTATATCTTAAACAGGTATGTGCTTCTTGTAACATAATTTGTATTGCATACTATATCTTAAAATCAACACCATGTGTTCAAAATGCAGCAAATCAGTTGTATTTACAGGCTTGTACTCTTCTTCATTACAAATCACTGCTTCCAATACCTTTTGCTGTTTAATATAGCCACTCTGCAAGTACATTCAAAAGCAGCCTTATTAAACGTACATTAGACATGCAGTATTTTAAAAGACAGAGTGAATGCAAGATCCTCTGTAATTAATGCTGCCCCATCATGAATCCCACAATTCATAGAATTCTAAGTGGCTAACACTGCCCACATGCTCAGAGTCCACGTTTGTGGGTCACCTGTCGCCTTACATAGCCTGAACGCACTGTCCTAGGTAGGAAATACCCTGCACCACCAACCTCTATGTGTCTGTTTACATGTGCCACCTAGTGTGTGACACGCTGATTGTGAGGGAAGCTCCCTTCTACTTAGATTGTGCCCTGGAAAAGCACATGCATGCTGCTCAGCCTCACGGGATTACATGTGTGGACCTGTGTGTGTGGGGGTTCATTTTGGATATAGACTCCTGTGGGAGCAAAGGACTGGCCTTGGGGACCAAGGTGGAACTCTCCAGACACTCAGGTCATGACAAACAGCCAGGTGGCAGCTTGCGGTCATGTGCACAGGTGAGACCTGGCCCCCAGCCGGTGCTCAGGGACAGACATCCCAGGCCCACGGAGCAGAGGTCGGCCTGGTGGTGAGCTGGAGGGGCTCTGTGAGCCGCAGGCCTGAGAGCAGCAGCTTCCGTTTGTGTCTTCATGGATGCCCAGCCGTGTGTGAGCGTGGGTTAGAGCAGCTCATGAGATGGGGGAGCCAGGACGCTAGGTGGTCATGGAGGAACTCCAGGGTTTGCGCATCTGTCTCCGCATAGATGAGGACTCTGCGATTTTGCACAAACGGTCACAGCTACAAAGTGCAGAGAGAGTTCTAGAAAAGTGAACATGAAGATTCTTTAAAGAAACGGGGAGAGAGGAGAAGAAACGCTTTACAACTTCTTTGCATACCCACATCTCATAAACGCACAACTTTCTACAGTTTATAATTCTAACTCTGTGAAATCTAAACCACAACGCTGTCTGAGGATTCATCTAAATAAAATATGTGAATTCAGAGCAGAGAATTTTCTAGAGTTTGTACCAAGTCCTAAACATCTCTGAAAATACCTACAATGAAGAGATGGACACGACACTACCAGGTGATTGTACTGTGGGAAAAATCATGACGTCTACATGGTGCCCGAGTTTGCTTGGATAAAAGATTTGGAAACAGCAACTTATATTCCTGATAATTACAGAATTGACTGTCACAGAAGATGGGAACCACAGAGCAGCTGGATGACATTTGTGAAATCTCGCATGACATATATGTTTTATCAGGTGGCACGAGAGGCCTCCACTTTGGCGTGACCCGATGGAGAGTGGCTTTTCTCCACCATCAAGGGAGGGCAGTATTTCGAGTGCTGCCAATAGTTAAGTTGGACATTTAAGACATTAGACGGCCCCATGTAGCCAATGACATTGTACAATGGGGCAAATTGACAAGTAAGGCTTTGAAAGAGTTCCTCTGCCTCACTGGGGGAAGCACTTACAGCCATCGAACCACTTGTCAGCTGTGTTTTTGCTTAATAAGATCGCAGTGAAAGCATGAGGGGGACTCAGGGCAATGAGAGAGACCGGACACATCACTTACCATGGGCTTGAGGGCTGCAGGCCGAGCAAGGTCATTCAGGGATGTGTGGGGAGTGGAATCTGAAGAGAAAGGAGGCTGAGGACATTTCAGCACTGCATTGCCTGAGCCCATGTTATTGCTTTTCTTTCACCCTAATGGTGGTTGGTGCCCCCTAATGATGATCTGACTTGGCTGCCCTGAAGTTTGCTTTTGAATCACGACGTAAAAGACCCTTCGGGATAAAATTGTTGCCAGGAACATTTCACTGGCTGAGGGACAGGTGTTCCTGGTAAGATGGTTAATGTTACATGTCATTTAGACTGGGTCACAGGATGCCCAGATATTTGGTGAAACATTATCCATGGGTGTTTGCAGCTGAGAGTGACATTTGCATAGGTAGACAGAAAAAGCAGATGGCCCTCTCAAAGGTGGGTGGGACCCATCCATTCCATGAGGACCCGAAGAGAACAAAAGGCAGAGGAAGGGCAAGTGTGCTCTCTCTGCCTGGTTGTTGAGTTGGGACATCTGCCCTCAAACTGGGACTTTCCTCATCTGTCTCAGACCTCAGAGCTCATCATCACTTTTCTGGGTGTTCAGCTTGCAGATGGCAGACCTCTGGACTTTCAGCCTCCATAACCATATGAGCCAATTTCTTATATTAAACCTCAAGGAAAATGATAAATCTCAATAACGCTCAATAAATTGGTAAGTAAATACATACCAACAAATGCCAATCTATGCGAATATAGATACCAGTAGAATATATATATATATATATATATATATATATATATATATATATATATATATATACACACATACATATATACCACAGAGAGATTTTTGGTAAGGCACACTCTGTTTTTGAGATCCCTGACTAATGATACAAGTATAAAGAATCCTGGAACCAGGGTTACCACCCAAACTCTGGTGCTCATACCATTAGTTCCTCATCAAGAGAGATTGGATAAAATGTAGCTCATAGGAAAGATAATGAGTTTTCCATAAAATAATGCATAAATTATGCATAAAGTTTATAGAAATATAAGGTTTCATTAGAAACTCTATTTTCCCAAATATATCAACACTGATTTGGTATGAACATGTTGCTTCTAAATACAACTACATTACTAATGCAATGTACATACAATTTCTATTAGAAATACTCAGATCCTAATGATCTTTTATTACTAAAACTATGGGCTCTGATAACTCCAGGTGGGCTAGGCAGAGTACTAACAACTTCCCACTTGCATACATATTGTTAGATTTTCAGCAGGATACTATGTGGTAGGCACTGGGGTCATTTTCATTTACAATCGAAAATGTTGGGCTTATAAAGTGTGGGAAGACCGTGGCCTCACAGTAAACAAGCCTGGAGCTACATTCCCAAACCCTGGCTCACTTCTTCCAAAAGTGGGAGCTGACGTGTTTCAAATTAGATGCTCATATTTTCATAAACTCAGGCTGCTTTTTCCCAAGTTTTTGATGACGTCTGTGCCCCACTGAGGTGAGTGGAAAACAAAGAGAAAAATAAAAAACTGGAGGAATTTTGAGAGAGCTGGGAAAACTCCCAGGGAAATCTGTTTTTTGTGTGTGTTTTTTGTTTTTGTAAACCTACTTTGAATACCCACTTTCTCAAGATGAAGCAGTGGCCGGACCAAACCATAATCTTTTGCAGAGCTTACACAAAGCTGCAGAGGGACAGGCTGAGGCGCACAGAGGCCAACATTTCTAACCTTCCCGCCTTTACTCTTCCTCTAACACATCATTAAAAAGAAGGACAAATCTCTCCTACTTCATAAAACTTTAGGTTAAAGCATAGTGGTGTCTATTCAACAATACACTTAAAAACCAATATGTGCACAACCCCTGTGCATGTTGACAAATTTCCACTTGGAGGGACATTGATGACATATTGATGAGATATGCAGGACCACTCATACCCTGAGCACCAAGAGCTCTTCCTGGTTGGTGGGGGCTTCCGTTGTCCTCAGGGGTCACCCACAGTCAGGCCACCGTCCCGCCCAGGCTCCTCTGGGCCTCTTGCACAGAGGAGCCTTGTTTAGTTCCTCTGCCATAGCCCTCATGTCCATCCTCTCCATCCTGCACTCCCAACTCCATGTTCTGTGCAGCACACGTGGGTGAGTCACCAGGCAGACGTGAAGAGATGAGCCCGTCTTTTACCCCATGAGGCAGGGCAGAGATTGTATTCCCTAGGCTGGGATCAGATTTTAACTCGATGGTAATAGAATTTCCTTTCTTCCTTCCTTCCTTCCTTCCTTCCTTCCTTCCTTCCTTCCTTCCTTCCTTCCTTCCTTCTCTCTCTCTCTCTCTCTCTCTCTCTCTCTCTCTCTCTCTCTCTCTCTCCTTCCTTCCTTCCTTCCTTCCTTCCTTCCTTCCTTCCTTCCTTCCTTCCTTCCTTCTTTCTTTTGTGTGTGTGTACATCTTGAAGGTAAGTTCTCTAGCGGGAAAGCATAGGGAAATCAAAATGAATGAATGAGTGTCCAGCCACATGGACTGAGATGAGACATCTTTGTGGTAAAAGGAAAAGGGGAGCGAGAAACCTACAGGCTTTCCTGGGCCTGCACTGGTTCAGTGTTATCCAGCCAGTATCATGCCCAGCTCCATGGTGAATACAAACATATGCCAGCCTTCAGAGTTAGGCGAACAAGCTACCAAACACCGTGAAATAATTAGA
The DNA here is from genome assembly GCF_964194185.1 of Rhinolophus hipposideros. Lineage (NCBI taxonomy): Eukaryota > Metazoa > Chordata > Mammalia > Chiroptera > Rhinolophidae > Rhinolophus > Rhinolophus hipposideros. The sequence continues at coordinate 99,013,726 of NC_138053.1, forward strand.
GCAGAATGTGTGATTGGGGAGGACTACATATAAAATATGATGTTAACTCTCCAGGCTGGAGTAGCTCAGAGAAGAGGGTCAGTGAGGCTGGCTGGGGCACTTGGGAAATGAGTTCTGAAGAGAGTAGAGCGTGGGCTGGGCTGTGAAGTGTGATGGAATCGCGGAGAGCACAGCCTGCGCCACGCACGTGCAGGAGCTGCCTCTGGGGCTTGCGTCTGCACGCGTCCTGGCTCCTTCCCCTCTGAGGATAGTGGCTGTGTCTCTCTGAGCATCATTCCCTGACGATTTTGCGTGAACGTGGTGGCGGGCACCTCGCAGCGCTGTGGAGGGAATTCTCAGCGACCAGTGAGGCAGTGGATAGACCCAGAATGCAGCAAAGCACACCACGCACGCTCTCCATGATGCACCGGGAACTTCCAGGTATGTCGGGGACAAAACCCTCCTGGGGGCAGAGGGTCAGCCTGAGAGGAGTGTCAGGCTACAGGGACGAGAAGAGGAGGTGGTCATGGGACAGAGGGTGACAGTCATCATTGCCCGGGCAGACGAGTGTGCTCGGAACCAAGGCCATGGTGTGGGGGAGAGCAGGGTCTGGGAGGGTGCTCATGTCTGTCCAGCACACAGTCAGAGGAGCTGGTGCTGGCCGTGGCCACAGCGAACATTCACAGAGAGGGCAGCTCGTGCTGGCCAACTTGCGTGATGACTGAGCGCGTGCCAGGGCCACTATAAGGCCAGAACATTGAAGCTGGTGAAAGACCAACAGTGGTGCCACTGACTAACGTGCAGAGCTGTGGTTGAGGGTACCCTGGGCAGTGGGGTGGCGAGTTCATCTCGGTGTGATTGAGGGGCTGGAGGTATCCCCATGAATCTTCTGCAGGCAAGGCAGGTCATGGAACTGGCACTTGGAGAGCCGAACCAGGGCCAAAATTCTGGTGATTCGTTGCCATAAAGAGAGGCATGTGTGCATGAGCTCTGGCAGGGAGTTAGAGGAGGCAGGAGCTGAAGTCGGGGTTTCCCACAGGGGCCCTCCGCACAGGAGAGAAAAAAGACTGGGATATTTCAATATCAAGGGTAGGTGGGCATGTGACCTCATGAAGGGAACTGACTTCAGTTGTGTCATTATTTCACATGGGGTGATGCCACCTGCTACGGGTGTTGTTATTTAGGCTGTCCTGAGAGCAAATGAAGGGTGATCAGTGTCACGGATGTAGGAAAAGCCCAGTAAGCACAGCTCGTCCACACCAGCCATCCAGGCAGCCGGGCGGGCAGAGTTCCTGCGGATGTGGATGTGGTTTGGCCAGGGCAAGAAACAAACTACCATCCTTTTGGAGAAGATTCAGTGGGGAGGGACGGATGCAATGCCCTAAAGAGACAGAAGACTTTGGGGAGACCCTGGGTTGATGGCAGGGGCCCAAGTATAGAAGATGAGGAAAACAGACAAGGAGTGGGGGAGGGGCAGGCATTGGTGCAGAGGCCACGGGGAGAAGAGGTAACGAGGGAACGGGCACAGTAGATGGGGCTCGACACCCAGAGACCCAGGCCCCCCAGCACCCTGCACACCCCAGGGCCTTGTGGAGTCCCAGTGGAACCGCAGGTAGAAGAAGGAATGCTCACCATCTGCGGGGGCCATGACCAACCCAGCAGGTCCCTGCCAGCTGCCCTTTAGAAGGCCTCCCTTTGCCCGTTTGGGCCAGAGTGCAGCTTTCAAGGCCCCTTGGCACTGCATGTGGGGATTGAGTCTTGCTCTGTGTGTTAGTTTCCTAGGGCTGCTAGAACAAATTTGCAAAATGTGTGGCTGAAAACAACGGGAATGTATTCAGGAAGCTGGAAATCCAGAAGCAAGGTGTCAGCAGGGTTGGTGCCCTCTTGGGGACTCAGAGGGAGGGAGACTCTTACAGCGTCTGGTGGCTACGGGGGTCCCCTGCCTGTGGCCACATCACTCCAGTCTCTGCCTCTGTCATCACATGCCTCCTCCTCTCTGCATGTCTGTCTCTGTGTCTCATCTCTTCTGAGGAACCAACTCACATTGGAGCAGGGCCCCCTAATGCAGCATGACCTCAACTTAACTTGCATCTTATTTACACCTACAGAGACCCTGCTTTCAAGTAAGGGCACCTCCACAGGGACCGAACATTCAGATTTCACCATATTATTCGGGGGCACAATTCAACCCACCACACCCCATACGAAGCCTTGAAAACGATGCCCAAATGCCTGTCTTACCCCCTGCCTCAGGCCCACCTCCTGTGGCTTCCTTTCCCCTCCCAGGTCTATGGTGATTCCTATCCACTTTCCTTAAGCACAGCGGCTCCCGGGAGAGGTCACTAAGGCTGCATAGGCAGAACCCCAGGGGCTGAGGCAAGCGCCACCCTGCACCTACTGCTGGGTGACCCTCAAAGTGCCTTAACCCTCCCTGAAAGGCAGAGCTGTGTCTGCTCAGGGCCTCTGGCTGGTCGCACAGCTCTGGGGTGGGGTGGGGAGCCTTCTCACTACCCTCCCCACTGTCTTCCCCTCTTGGCCAACAGAAAGGTACAATATAGGACACTGTGCCATCGGATGAGGCATGAGGTCTCTGTGGTGTCTTCTCCATGTGGATGTAATATACTCGACTCTAATCTTGTTACTCTCCCGATCTCCATTTATTTTTGTGTTTTTTTTAACCTCTAAAAGACTTTATTTCTGAACTACAGCTCTTCTCTTTTTCAAAAGCCTTCTCAACAAAATCAATCCTGTTTCTGTAGTAGGATTTTCAAGCATCTACTTTTTGGCTTTTAAAATCCACTGAGATGTATGTTAGGCGGGGGGAGGCATGGCGGCATAGAGGTGAGGCTGAGTAGGACGCAGGAGGAAGGCACCAAGGGCCCAGGAAGACACGTGATAGGAGGGCTTTTCAGAAGACACGTGCTTGCATGCATGAGTGTAGCTGGGTTCCTGGAAGAGCCGTGTTTCCTCCTTCGATTCCCTTTCTCTTTCTCCAACCGGCAAGCCTCTATTTTCCTCCTAGACCTGTTTCAAACTCCTCGGGGATAAGCCCAGCCCAGCCCTGCCAGCCTTGGGACAGCCACCCCCACAACGGGCCTGACAGTGCTTAGCCATGACGTCCGGGTGCTCTTTCCCTGTAGGCTAGGGAAGAGGGTCCTGTCTTAGCTCCCTCCACACTGGGGGGTTCTCCTTTTTTGACTTTGGGGGAAACAAGATAACACTGTGCTCCTACTGTCAGGAGGCAATTTACTGCTTCGTCCAGAGGACTCACTTCCTGGGATCCTCACTGTTGACTAGGACAGGTTCCCGTGGGCTCAGCAGGACAGCGGCGTCTGTCTGCACATATGCACACACGCATACACACATGCACACAGGACCTGGCTCTTCCTGCAAATACTGCCCATCCTGGGGCCATGCAGCACCTGAGCCCAGGAATGCACTGATGCTCGCAGGTGAGAGCACCTACAGTCCCTAATCCTCACCTCGATGGCACGCAGGTGCTGTTCCTGAGTCAAGGGGGTACATTCCACATAATTGGAAGGTGGACCCTCAAAGTGACTCTTTGGTCCATCCAAGCATAGGACACAAGTTCCCCTTCACTGGGTGGCAAGCTCAGGGGGTGGAGAGGTCCGTGGTGAACCTGCCAGGCACTGGCAGTTCTCCCCAGGGTGCTCGCAGCTGGCAGTGAAGCACAAGGGAGCTCACACAGCCCAGTATTTCTCTGGCTTGTGAGTCAGGAGCATCACCCTGATTTTAGAAATGAGATGGGTGTGCCCTCCTGGCCATTGGGAATGTCAAATGTCATTAGAATATTGAAACAGGCCTGGGGACCATGAGACTTACTGGGGCCTTCACAGCGGGCATCACTGTCACACCCCTGGCATCACAGCCACTGCTGCCTGGGCCAGCTGTGTGCTCGTCCTGGGGGAACCCGGCCAGCTGAGGGGTCCCCAGTGTCCTGCACGGAGCTGGAGAAGGACATGTGTTGGTGTGATTAGTGTCAGTTGAATTTAACTCAGTGAGAAATTGTTACCTTTTAAAAATGCAAACTAAAAAGAAAATTCATCCGTCCTTTGTGACTGGACTTTGGGGTGACAGGAGGAGGTTGGTGCACTCGCAGGTTCCCTCCTCCTGTGTGAGTAAGAGAGAGTGTGCACACATGTGTATGTGTACATGTAGGTGTGAGTGTACACACGTGTGCACATGTGCACACACACGCGCACACACGTGTACATGTGTACACGTCCGTGTGTGTACATGCATGTATGTGCCAACTTGTGCACACACATGTGTGCAAACACGCTAGTGTGTGAACACTTGCACATGTATGTGAATGCACAAAGACACGCACGTGACTGTGCACAAAGTGGTAGTACATGTGTGCATGTGTGTGCACCCATGTAAGTGTGTGCATATGTATGAGTGTGTATTGCATGGGTGTGTGCATACATTTGTACATCTGTGTGCACGCATGAATATATATGTATGCACATCTGTGAGTGTGTGTGCAGGTGTGGAGTGTTTATTTAATGCAGCATTCTCAATTTATCTCCCTTGGCTGTTCTCACTTCAGAACCAGCGTGGCGGAGAAGAATCAGGGGGCTGCTCCAGACTGTTGCCCACACCTGACCCCCAACACTTAACCGGAATTTGGGGCCAATCTTTCGTTTATGAAATCCCAGTATGGAGGTGCGATCACTGTTGAATCTCCTTCGATACTTGAGAAATTGGAGCTTCCCTCTGTGCGTGGGCTGCTGGCCTCTTGGGGGCAGTTCGATAACTTGGTCGCTGAGCCCCGCCACGTGCCACTGGCCTGTCCATGTCAGACAGGAGCTTCCGCAGGCCCGGCCTCCTCCCTGTCTGAACCTCTGCTCCCCTGGCCCGGTACTGGCACAGCACGGACTCTGTGGCTGTCAGCTCTTTGTGAATGTGTTTGCATTGCATGAGTATATTCTGCATTCGTGTGTTTTCATGATGAAGTTAAAATCGTAATCTTTTATGTGCAAATATCAGTACTCCATGTAGAAACCATTAGAGTTGCCTTTGAAAATAGAAATATATGCAAAAGCACAATTAACTTGTTCTCTGATTGTTTTATATTTCCCCATTGTCAAGCGTTAGATGTCACTTCTCAGTCACTAGTAGTTCCCCTTTTTAAGGGCTGTTCTGTGCTGTGCATTATCCGGAGTCTAGAGGTCAGTGGTTCAGCCCTGTGCTGGGTGGGTCACAGGCTGGCAGCACAGACACAGCTGTGAGGGATTAGACACACAGGAGCCTTTTCCAGAATCATGGCTCTAATCTCAGTGACCGGATGGTCCACATGCAACTGGAGTATTCTGTTAATTTATTTGTTTAAGGCAATGATGTCTGTTGCTGTCTTGTAAAGGTGAAGCAACCTAAAGACTTTGCCTATGAGGAGGTGAAGTGTATCTGAACCCCGAGCAGATGACCTTCCCGGGCCCGGGAAGTAGAGAAGCACTTTACAGAAACAACACGTAAGGAAAATGCCATCTGGTCTTCAGTGGTAGATGGAGGACGGCTCAGGGTTGGCCAAGTACTCAGACCTCCCGCGGCCTCTTTACTCAGGTGTCTGAGGGGCACACGGACCAGGCAGTTGGATACAGAACCACAAGGAGGGATGACCAAACACCCACTTCCTCCTTTAATGAGCAGCCTAAATGGCTGCCAGTTCACTACCATTTCAGCATCCTAAAAACATACGTGTTTCCTTGGGGGCTGGAGGACAACTGGCTATCGTGCTTCAAAGGTGGTGTTGTGCAACCAGACACAGACCGACTGGCCTTCCGTTCATTCTAGGACATTTCCCTCATGGATGTGGCTCCAGCTCCCGAGGCAGCGTGAGAGACTGGCTCAGCACACCGGGTTGCGTGGATGCTGCATTTTGCATTCCTGTCACTGCCGCCCAGGTCATATCTGTTAGTGCTGGAGGTTGTGAGGCCATTATCAGCCACTGATGCCTCTCCAGCTGCGAGACTAATTTGGATTCAGGAGGGAACATGGACGGATCTGGCCTGGGCCATCCCCCACCAGGCCTGACAGCGGCTGCGAGCTCTGGGCTGTCAGGGGCCGCAGGGCACAGGGGCTCACTCACCAGCTCTGAACAACAAAACAAGGGGTTAAAGCCCAGTCGGAACCCACAGCCAACCCCAAGAAAAATGGCACCGCCGTTATCATTCAATAACCAATTTACAGGGCTAAATTTTAAGTTTAAATTAGACATGTATGAATAGTACATCATGTCATTTATAATTCATGGCGAATAGTAAATTATTCTAATGGACTTTCCTATTCTATTTATATTCTAAGTATCCATCCCCGAGCGGAGACACAAATTCGCCGGTGGCTGTCCATCATGTCCTCTCTTATTGTGGGCGTTTTCCTTTCTGTTGTACAAATTCTGTGATAATGAATACTCAGAAACTGTGGAAGAAGGATGGAATGATACACACCTGTATGTACCCTTTTCCCCCAGAGTATATTTTGATCATTTTTTTCTCTATTACTCTTTTACACAGGAGAGACTAAAGGGGCGAATATGAGATTGAGCCTATGTGAGAACCACGGGAGGGGGCCTTGTGATTCAAAGGGTCCCAGTCCTTTAACTGCTCTGGGCCACGTCTTCCTCTTCCTCCTTCCTCACCAGGCATCTGTGATGAGCACAGCTGATGAAGAGGATGTGAGGAGAGGGCGTGGGGAATGAGGTTGAGGGGACCGCGGTCTCGGGATCCTGCCTCCCCTTGGGGAAACAGTTCTAATGAGCACGTTCCACGTATCATTACTAAGAGGACTAGCGCAGGACACAGTTTTTGATACAGGACCATACACGTCAGGGTCCTTGCAACCTTACCCACGTGAATCAAAGAGCCCAGAATTTGGACCTTGGTTTAATCCCAGGAGTCAAAGAGACACAATTTACAACAGAAGACGTAATTTCTGAGTGGAGACCTCTGGCCTCTAAACAAATCAACTTTTCCATTTGTGATTTTTAACTATCTACCTGGTAGAATTATATAAGGGGCATTTTAACAGAATTTCAAGAACCTAAGAACTTAAGCCTTGTGAGAAAGAGGAAAGCCACCCATGAAGAATTTGGGGACATTGGAGGTCTTGCAAACTCTCTATCCAGAAGCGAGTGCAGACTGTCACTATTTAGAAGAAGAGACGAACCACCAAATCAAAAGCCTCCCCAGAGTTTGACCAACCAGGGTCCAGATCAAAAAGTCAGCATCTGACCCCCAGCTTAGGACGTCTTCAGATGTTCCAGACGGCAGCATCGCATTCATAGTCAACCAACACCCATCTATTCTTGCATCCAGTCTCTTTTTTGTTTTTGTGTTTTTCACTGGGTCTTATGTCGCAGGAGTGCCATCTGGTTCATTTTTCTTTCCAGCTCATGAAGGAAGTGGTTCAAGATTTGTGGGTTCTTGACCTCACAAAAAACTTAAACACGAGTGACCTCGTGTTAACGAGACAGATCCATGTCTATTGACCGATTAGTGAAAGATCAATTGATGCACAATTGATTACTGACCATTTGTTTGAGGGCCCGATGCGGTGCCCTTACAGAGGTCTGCCCCAGCTTAACTGTGCAGCCTCTCAGAAGTCCTGCTTCCCGCCCTTGAGGCTGCCAACGGGCCTTGCGCTTCTCCCATATTTCTTGGCCAGCTAACTGATTGTGTGATTGGCAGGTGTCCTCTCACCTGTACCATACCTGCACCTTAAAATGGACTGCTCCTTTGGAAAACCAAGAATCACTCTGGCTCTTCTCAGCTTTCGTTTTCTTTCCTGTATTTTGCTCTTTCCTGTTTTTCCCCCCAGCGCAGCTCTCCTCCTCTTGTTCACGCTCCACAGGTGAGCAGCAAACCCTTCCCTCACTGTGCTTCTGCACCCTCTTCGCTCTGCACCCGTTCTCGCAGCGAACACTGACCGCTTGGGCAGAACTTCCCCTCCTGGACCCCTTTTCAAACACCGCGTGTCTTCTGGCTCAGGGCGCTGCAACCCCGGGCTCAGCGGAGGGCTCTGCACAAAAGGGCTGGTGTGGCGGCGCCTCCCACTTCCGCTTCCGGGAGCACGGATCTACACGGCTGGTATGGCGGCAGCACCCACTTCCGCTTCCGGGTGCGCGGATCTGCTCGGCTGGTGTGGCGGCACCACCCACTTCCGCTTCCGGGAGCGCGGATCTACGTGCAGGAGCCAGAGGCGCTTCTCACCTGCAACCCTTTCACGCATGCGCAACTTTCTTTTTAAAACAACAAGGATTCCACTCCTCTTGTGTTTTTACTAAGTATTTTCCTCTCCCTATTCTCTCCAAGCTTTGTATCTAAATATAAATTAGTATTGAAATGAGGATTGGATAAAACAAAACAGAACAAATCCAAGGAGGCCCGAGGGGGCGCGGGCTGGGCTCTGCGAGAACCACGTCGTCCAAGCCCCGAGGTCCCCTCTCCCCTACACGTGATTGACATCTCAGTATTTCAGCCACGCTGTGGGGATAAAAGCAAATTGTGAAGCTGAACGTTTTCTGACCCCCAAAGTACAAAACAGATGCTGGCATTGTAAGGCTACCAAGTGAGGCAGGGTGTGCGGACTCCCTTTGCTCTCTATCTGGACGTGACAACTCACCTCTTACATGTCGCTCTTCCAGCTTCCGGCCGTGTGGCCCGTGGGCACAGTCAGATGCTATCTGCCCTCCAGCTACCTGCACGAGGCAGCCCGTGGAAGGGGGCTGACTTCTTTAAAGCTGGGGAAGATGAGTCTGGATTTACAAGGTGAGGGGCCCATTTTCCACTAAACATCCCTCCATCTTTTCCTGGAAGTCCCCCCCCCCCCCATTATTTAGAAATAGGAAACATTTATTTTCTTTATTTTTACTTTTAAGTCCTCTCGTTTTTCATTTACTTTTATATTGCATCCAGTTACAAAAACAAAAGTGATCTCCAAACATCGCTGGTGTGTTGCATTATCGTTTTGCTTCTTCGACGCTCGCTGACATGTCAAGTGAAAATGACAATGTGGAAGCACCAGGTCAAGCTCCCTTCAGCCTATCATCCCGTCTTTGGTGTTTGTCCATATTTTTCCCCAAACCCCATTCTGAGAGCCGGTCTTCACTGTTTACTGGTAGCGTGGTCCCATTTTATACTCATTATGCAGCTAAAAACCACAGCTCCCACACCACTGACATGAAAGACGGGCTTGTTTATTGATTTGCTCAGTGCCACTCGCGAAGAAACTCAGGCCCTCCTCCTACCTGGGCTCTTCTCACAGAAGCACTGTGGAATCTCACCTGAAGTTTTTGCAAAAATCAATGGGAAATAAAAAATTCCTTCAGTAAGGAGATAAATACACAGACACACACATTCATTATACACAGTGGTCTCTGACGGCTCACATTATTTTTCCTTCCTGTTGAATACTACAGTTTTATTTGCTTCAGAGGCCTTATTTTTTTCTTGGGTTTTAATGACATTATTTTTCCTGGTTTTCATGTCAAACGGGAGCTTCATGCTCTGTGTATCACAGCAAAATCTGTCTATTTACCTCCAAAGTCAAAAACCCACGCGTTCTGT